>NW_010529519.1:24569-53795 GCF_000687285.1 Phaethon lepturus | reverse complement strand
AAAAGTAAGGTCATAACAGTTACTGGATTACAAATGTTAGCACGTGGCTGTGTTCTCAACAGCTGAGTAATTTCCTAAAAGCTCTCATTGTTGCATAGAAGCCTAATAATAAAAAAAATTATACAGTATATAGTAAAATATTATTCTATATATAATAATTAGTCATTCACGTATACAACAGCTGCATTTATTAATAAAATATATTTTAAAAGTTATAATGTGAGGGATTACATAGAATTTATTCTGCTGTAATTGCTTTAGCCATGAAGACAGACACAGAAAAAATAAAGCAAAATTTGTAGTAAAATGAATGACTAATTAAAAAAATGCAACTGTTAACTGAAGAAAGGGTTTTTGTTTTATGTAGGAACTTGCTTAATGGACCACTCTAAAGTTCTACTGTGCTCTTACTGTGCTCAAAGGCTGTAACAAATTTGTTCAACTTTCCCAAGATCTCAAATTAAGGAATTATCTAGAGGACAACTCTTACATTTTCAAGATGACTGCTACTGTTGTTGGACACCTCATGGTAAAAGGAAACTCACAGAAGAACAGTGGGAGAGAGAAAAATTACTACATCTGATTAGGATCAGAAAGCTACGTGCAAATATATATAAGAGCTTGTAAAAAAAGAAGGGCAACAGGACACAATTCTTGCTAGGGGAGGTGGAAACAGCTTTCACTTATCTCCTTGCTCTTTTCATTAATAAACACAAAACTAACATGCAGAAAAGAAAAAAAAAGCAGTTGTCTGCCAAAACGTGCTCAAACTGTTCACTTATTTCACAGCAGTTAAAATAAGCTCTGGGTACGTACCATGTGGAGTTTTGTGCTTCACATTCTACCTTTCCTGTATCTAATATATTCCCATTATGTTAAAAGAACAAACTATTTCTTCAGCTTAAGGCAACAGTTATCACAGCTGGATTTGAAGAATGCTAACAACGAAGAATTGAGAAAAGCAATAGTATCAGATTTGACAAAGCTTTATTAGACATAACAGTATTTTGTGCCAGCTTTAGGATTAGAAGCAGCTGTTGAGTTCATTGTTAGTGAAAGCAATTTGACTTCTAATAATATTTTTGATGCTATCACCATCGTTTACCATCTTTCACTACGTTCACAGCCTATGTTTCTTGCTAATACCCAAGTAGGGAAAAGTAAAATATATGTGCCTATATATAGAGGCCTACATACACAATTTTCAAATATATGACCAAAAAATTGATGTTTAACAAACAAGCAAGCTAAAGCTGAACAAACCCCTTTGATCCCTCATAACTGAACAGCAACCTTCACATCCACATTTTCATTTGTCTGCTTCCCACACCTGGTGCCAGCTAAAGAGCAGGTATACAGCTATCTATTGGTAACGCCTTACCAAAAGAAAGTGAATGATTCAGTCAATGCAATTTTATCATTCTGTACTTTAAAATTGTCGTGGAAACTAACTAGTCCATTTTTCACACTTACTGGAAACAACCCTGAAGTCAATAGACTCATCCTTGCATTTTCACAAAATACAAGAATTGATGAGGGTATCGTAAGTATTTTTCAATTATGTTTGCAAAAACAAAATGGCAAGACGTACTTCATCTCATTTGTTTGTAGGAAAAAACCCATCATGTACTAAAATGTGCCCTGTCCGTGCTCGCTTTAGACTCCAAGGGCAGCTGAGTGCTCTAGCTTTCTACTTGCGTGTGTTGAACATTTTGCTCTTTCCAGAGTTGCTAATACTTAATAATTTAAAAACTAATAGGATATGATCCACCTTTCCCCCAAATTCTTTTACTGTTTCTACTTTGTTGTGATACTTCGAGAACAAGGTAGGGAAGATGAGAACAGTGTCTCATGCAGCCATTCCCAGATTCAAAATGGTGTTTAAATTAAAAAAGGATAACATTTCATGGTAAATGATATGTGAACGATCTGCCTTGCCAATGTTTATTCAAACATTTAGCTTTATGTAAAATAGAAGCAGTTGTTTCAATTTGTTTTTACTAGAAATTTGAGTATTACAGTTCATTATCAGTATATTGGAACACCACATTTATAATTAAGAAAATGTACAGAAACACAGATATTACCAAAACAAACCCATTATAATTTCTCATGTCATTATAAATGCTTAGCAGACCCTGAAATATTCTTTAGTAATTTGACTACTTAGTCATTCTGGCATAAAATCGAAACAAAGCAACCTCTGTAACTCATGTGTGAAATGAGAAACTCCAGACCTCAAAATAAACACGTCTTTTACTCCTTATGTAACATTTTCGTCACCCATCTATATTTTAGGTTTCCATAGAGTTAGCAAATTAACTTACTATAGTACCCACTAGTGCAGCTATGGCTAAGGTTCTTTTATCCCAGGCTTACAACACAGGCAAAGACTCTAGTATTAAAGGCTTCCTAATTTAACAATAGCATGACCCCGCATTATTATGCGTCCTTTACATTCTATTTCACACACCAACTCAGATTCTCTGCAGTACCAACAGAATAAAAGCAAAAAGACTATATGGCAATCAAATAGAATCTCAGTAACCCAAGTCCTAACAAAGTAGTAATGGTGCCTTGGTGTTTCAAGGATGCATGAAAGAAAGCTGAGCTCTAACTCACTTTAAAACTCTCCAGCTGTCTCAGTGGGATATACAATTTCATTGAAAAGATACGGAAACTATGATTTTACTTTCTGTTCTCTCTCTGAAATTAAAGCTATTCAAAAGAATGTCAGCAATTCTTTTTTGCTGCAGAAAGAAAGAGAAATGAAAACAAAACAGACTATTGTGGGTTGCACCTCATTGCAAATTGTCTCCTCGACTTCTAGGAAATTACTAATGAGGTACAGTATTTAAAAGGTACAGTAGTAGGCATGCTGTAATGAGTTATGCATCAGTTTCACATCTTTCAGAATGTAAAACTAAGGCAAACAACATTGTCTAGGCTGTGATATTCCAAGACAGCCACATCACCATATTCCTTTCCATGGGCTGATCAAAAACTTGCATAATACTGACTACTTGACCATGGATGCTCTGGTTACTTTTTCAGTCATTAGGCCCCATTCTCTGCTTCTATAGTTTATTAAAAATCTTTGTTACAGGACCTGTAATTTCATGTCAGTTCTTTCAGAAATCTTGAATAATATTATTAAGGCCTCTTTCTTTAGAACAATGAACTCCTAATTCTATTAGGCTTGGTGATTTCCAGCTCAATCATCTCATTTCCATTATCCCACTCCACTTCCCTCCACCAGCACATCCACTGGCCTTACTGAAGATAGAGGCAAAATATTAATTTATTTGAGGAGGCATACCTTTTATCTTGATTGATACCTCATCATACAGTTTCCACAACTTCTTTCTTCTACTTATACAGTCAAGAACCTTTTTGTTACTTGTTTGAATTACCATGATAGGTCTCACTTAGCTTGGCAAATCTCACGTTATCTTTACATTTTCTGCCCCATGAGACACAATCTTGTTAATAAATCTTTCTTCCCCTCTTTCTGGGCTGTCTACTCATCTAACACTTCTGGAACTAATGACTGATGTTGTTATGTGCAAAACACTTTACAACTGTCTTATCTTTGATATATCTTAATCAGTTTTTACCCTTGCAATGAAAATAAAGCTTCCTCTCTGTTGAAACTGGCCAGCATCTTCAGTTCAGTTGACTTCACTAATTAATTCCACAAATTTCCTAAGTCCCACCTTCTTTGAAATCAAGACTCTATGATGCTGTCCTACATTTCAGTAAGGTTAAAAAATTTTGGTCTTTCAATCTAAGCTACTTTCTACAACCAGGCTTTCTCCGATAGGCTCACCACCTAACACTAAGCCCAAGATAGCATCATCTCTGCATGCATCAATGATTACTTGATGAAGCTCACTGCATCAAGAATAGCAGAGGATGATTCAGTCTTTATATGCAATCTGTGACAGTTTTCCAGTTAGGAAAACAGGAAAAAATTGGTCTGTGATGACATGGAGGCGCATATTTAATCATGTTTGTGAACCTTTGTTTTTTCGGTTTACATGCTCTGCTTTAGTATATAAACCCTATTGCTAATCATTCTTTAGTTAGTCTATAATTTTTGACCCTAATAACACTTTTTCCTCATCGTTATACAACAATTGGAAAACTTGTTCAAGTACCTGTTCTCTGCATCTACTGATCCTCTCGGACAACAAATCTGAATTAGTCTTTTCTTCATCAAGCTCAAGTTCCAGGTGAGATAACTTTTCCTAAGTGGAACAAAGAAAAGTAATTTCAACATACTACTTTCTCATCCTCTTCAGATTGCTACCAGGGCATTCTTCCTTAAACTTCAAGGACTCAAACTGTCTGAAAGACTAAACTTGAGAAGTGAAATGCCTATGGAAATACATACAGAATCCAGAAAAAAAAGATGGCAGGTACATAAGCCTTTAAAGTGAATTTGTTTGTCTGACAAAAGTAAAATGGAAGTTTCATTCCTTTTTTAATCACTCCCATCGATTTCAAGAAAATAAGTGCTGTAATGTTTCTAGAGATTGTTTTTAGAATGTCTAAGTTTCATCATACGTTTGGAAGACAAACTTTTTTTCATACAATTACAATGGTATGAAAATGTTTATGAAAGTCAAATGACAGCTCAGCTGAACTGAACAGTTATGAAGCTAACCCTGTAACAACATAGTCAGACTACTGATGTTACTTAAGCTCCTGAAATGAATTCATATTAGATGCTAAATAGAACTTACACTTCTACATACTTTTTAAGTTCAGAGTGATGGGCCTACAAACAAAAATAATACAATTTTGCCTGGTAAACTCTGGAGGAAAAAATTAAAAAAAAATTAAAAATATCAAAGAACAATTGCAATTCAGCATTTTTTTGCTTGATTGTAATTTGCATCACGCTACAATAGATATGCTAACAGATCACCTTTAGAATACACCAGAATAATTCCCGCAGTAGTACTGCATGGGATTTCAACAACATCAAGTTATCTTGTTTCTTCCCAGGCAGAATCCATATGAAATAGCAAAATAATTTTAATCAGTTCTAATAAAATACCAACCCTTAAAAATGTCTTTTACCTCCATTAGTTTGATTTGTCTTGCCCGATCATCTTTTAAGTGGTTTTTGGCTTCCAGTTCATACTCCAAGCCCTTCACAGTCTGTTCTAGCAGCTGAGTTTTTGTTATTGCCTCATCCTGAGCTCTCTGATGGTCCCTCAAGTTTTCTTCCATAAGACGCATCTGAAACAGTAAGATTATGGTAATACACTTTATACTGCACTTTCTACAAATAGTGATGTCAGTAAAGGGGACTGACTACGAACATGACAGATCCAGAAGTGTGACAGGAGTTACATGCTTTTCACAGTAATTTTTGTTTTATCCACAAGATGGCACCAAGGAAATAAACTTTGATTAAATATCAGATCTAAAGAGATGCTTCACATTACAGGTTTTACAGTGACAATTATACATAGTGGGGTGTTTAAAATTTCTTTCTTTTTATCCAGTTACAGCAAGCCAAAATTTTTAGTTTCTGAAATGGCTGTATCTTTGCAACTTTTGCAATATTATTCCTTCCCTTTTCAGGCTACCAACACTTTAGCTCTTAACTAATTATGTAGTTTATATGTCTGAGGCACTTTGGTGACAGCATTTTACCAATAACATAATTGCTAACATATATATATATGTTAGTATAGCTTTTAGATATAGTAGAGCTATCTGCTGAGGACAAATTTTCTATTCTAACAACAGCGTATACTCAATAAAACTACATAAAACTATATAAAACCTATATAAAACTATATAAAGAGTACTTTAAAAAAAAAGTAGTGAGAGGGGTTTTAGTTGAGATTGTGATCATTCCTTATACTTGTAACGTGTATATAATATATGCGGGCTTTTTACATCAGCATACAGTTTTCCATATTCTTTGTCTGTTTAGTCAAGTGCCTATTTTAGTGATGAAGGCAAGATAATGTATTAATGACCGTTTACAGTTTGCTACCTGTTGCTAAGTCCTGACAACAAAACATTGGACATCTGCATGACTTTGTGAACAGCTAGTTAAGTGCAGAGATCTGTATATTAACAGCATTTCATATGCATTTAATGTTTCAGAAGGACATTGGATTGACAACTTTCAAGATCAGTATCTTTTATGTATCCACAAGGAACTTACAAGAGATGCAGCAATGAAGAACTCCCATACTGCCTTGCAAGACTGCTTCATAACTTTCCTGCTACAACAAGATGATACTAGTGTTGCCATGACCATTACAATCCCTGGCTTTGGATGAGACTCTCAAAAAGAATGGCTTGTGCACTATGACACCAACACAAGAGGATTTTGATAGACAACAGACTCTTTCACATTGAACAGAAGGACTATCTACTTGTACTTCTTGTAAAACATGAAAGAGAAAGAGATAATAAAGACTTTCTAGAGAGACTAAATATTCAGGACAATTGAAAGTCTACTGTTTAACCTGCCTGTATTTTCAGATTTTTTTTCCCCTCTTTTGCAGCTAGTTGCTATTGTACATTTTTAAAGCCCTAGGTTTTAAAAAGATGTAGAATTCCACAATCAGTAATATTTTGTCCTTTACATAGTGTTTGGATTATCTTTTTATCAAATAATTAAAATTTCTTTTGTTCTAAAATTTTTTCTTTGTATTTGTTTTATAGTTGTAATAGATAACACCATAAGTATTTTTCGTAACTGTAAACACAGTATGTATACATATTTACACACATACACACATCTCCGTTATTTAAGCTATTTATTAAGGCTATTCTCATTTATTCAACTTAAGAGCCATGTTTTCAATATCTTAGCTTAATCTTTCACATTTCATTATGAGTCTTCATCCCTTTACAAAGGCTCTCCACCCCTGAATGGAATAAACATAGAAGGAAGACAAAATAATATATGGGAACTGTAATTTCCTCTATTGCTGTTCTTTTAAATTGAATTTAAAACAAGTTTGTTAAGGGGAGAGGGTAACATAAGAGAAGTTATGAACTGGAAAAATCAAACTACTAAAATATTCTATATACAGAAAGCATCTGTGACCAGTGTATTCTCATAGGTTTTCCAATTGCAGAACAAGTATATGCAGATCTTTAAATAGACTGGATTGCCTTTATGGCAAAATCCCACGCTAAGAGGCAGACACTTCAAGACTGGTTGATTCTTCATTGCACAGACACCGTAACATTTAAATCTGCAGCTTGGCTCATTCAAAGGAAGATGAGAATATATGTCAACTATTTTAGAGCCATTGTTTTTCCTAAATAACTGCTGGAGGTTTTTTTTCCTAATTCAAGAATATTTCCACATTCACAATTCCTTCAGTAGCAGGCATTAAGAGAGTAGCACATAATCAATGGAATTTTTGTCATATCACTTCAGGCAATTAATGATAAATTAATGTATGTGTCATAAACAGGAAATCCCATTTCCCTAGCAGAAGTACCACGCTTAACACCACCATGAAGAATGAAACTCAAAACCATGCTGATTGAGATCAGGTTCTCATGACGAAGTACACAAAACGTGATAGCAAACATTCATTGTCTTGAAAACTCCCTGAGCTGAATTTTAGGTCAAAGGTTAGAACTTGTCACTGAACTTATGAGTCATTACCTCATCTTGCATTCTCATGGTTGTCACACGTGATTTTTCTACTTCAAGGTTTTTCTCCTGTAATTGTCTCTGCACATCTGCAAGTTCCCTGCGATTTTTCTCCTTGTATTCATCAAGCTGATTCTGAAGCTCCAGAGTTGATGTTCTTGAGACCTCTACCATTTCAGACATCTGGGAAAAAAAGTACATATAATTACTTCCCTAAAATAGTTCTACAAAAGGTTCTATCATGCTTAATATACCAAAACACTTTTTTCTCCCGCTTCAATGTTCAGCTCAGTATTTTCAAATAGAAAATGTATCAAATGTGTTCCCAAAGAAATTAGTTTTTATGCAGAAGTGTGAAAACACAAAACAGTGAAGTTATTTTCTAATAGTATGTGTGGCAAGACTATTCTTTTTGTTTGTCAGCAGTTCTTGCAGCTGACTGATGTAATGAACTGCACAGTCACTTCAGTATATCAATATCAGTATAAAGTTGTATGGTTTACACACAGATGGCAAAGTAAGTTTAATGCAGCAGCCTCTTGAGAATTAGCTGTAAAACTCTGAAATATTGCTGTAGCATACAATAAAACTGAACTCAAATCTGGGATCTTTTTTAAACAAAACAGAACTGTTTTACAATAATATTTTGAGATAGCAGTGTTCCAACCACTGTTCCAGCCCTGAAAGCTTTTATTGATAGTCTCTAGGTTAAAAAGACTAACAGTAAAAGTTTGCATTTCACTTTCTTTTACACATTTAAAAAAAAAAAATCTTTACAATTTGGCAGCTCATTTACTTCTGTCTGTTAGATATTCAGATTCCTGCAGCCTCTTTGGGGTGAACTCATACCTCCTCCTGTAACTTTTCAACAGTCTTGTTCAGTTGCCATCGTTCATTCTCCATTTCATTCTTTATCTGCTTTAACTGTTCCTTCTGGTCAGTTTCGTCTTTTAACTGCTGAGTTAACCGCTGACGTTCCTGCAAAACACAACTGATGTTCTCCTGCAGTAGATAAAAAAAAATACATATAATGAAATGTAGACTGGCTTTTCTAATGCCTTAAAGGAATGCTATAGCACTCTATGCAGCAGTAATACCACCAGCTGTTAAACAAACTTAAATTAAAAAAGAAGTTTATGGAGTTACAGTTTGATAGCCAGTACAGCAGAAACATCATTTCAGCAATGTAGCACTTTATCCTTACTATAAATTCCTAAAACACTGCTGCAACATTCATAGGATCAAACGTAGACCCTTTTCATGATTGTCACATGCAAAGCATACACTCCTCTGCAGTTACAGACGTCAGCAAATCCTACCCTCCTGCCAAGGTTCAATATCTGTATCAGGTTTCACATTTTTCTATATGCTCCCTTTAATGTTCCCTTAAAAATCTTCCAACAGCAACGTTTTTTCCTAGGTTTAAAAAAAAAAAAAAAACCCCACGAACAAATCTGTTCCTATGATGACTGACAAATAACTAGTGGTGGGGTTTTTCTTCCCCGATGATGTGCTTTTATAGCACCCAGAAGCCCTAATCAAAATGATGTCTCATTGTGACAGGTGCTGTGCAAATAGAACTTTGCAGCTCCTAGCACAGAAGTCCCCTTCCTGAAAGAACTTTTGCCATTAAATGTTCAAACCAGACCTTCATTATCTGGATTAAATTTTGAATGAACTGCAGAGCTATGCTGTATGCTCATCTACCAGGCACTCCAAATGTGTCTGCTATCACATTCAGGATGTCTAAGAACTTACCACCCTCCAACTTCTGAACACGGTCCACCAGCAGAATAACTGACTGTCGCTAGTTCATTTCAATACAAGAAAAGCAGGTTATCTTCCATCTCCATGTTGGGACTCTCACCTTTTCCTTCTCTCTCCATAATAAAATACCTTAATGGCCCTACTCTAGATAGACACTACAAGAATACAAAAAGGGTTTGTTTTTATTAAGTCTGAGAAGCACAATTAAATTGGTTAAAACCAGATTATGGACAGTTTAAATGCTCCAACAGAAAAATGTAAATAATTAAAATCACCATAAATTGCAAAAAGCATTCCAAAACATTTTTATACATTTTAATATTGGAAATAAAAAGTTTTGTTGAAGATCTAATACCTATGATGCTTACTTTATTACACTTCAAAAAGCTTCAAATGTGAAAACACAGTAGTATTTCTATAGGCAATATAGATCACAATCTGAAAAAATAATTGTTCTGTTGTAAGAGAAAAGAACAAACATTGTCAAATACTAGAAGTTAGAGATTTCTTTAGGTTCATTGTCTCTCTTACATTCCTGTATAGCCTGTCAACAAAAGACATCTCTGATACAAACAGGAGTTATGGTGGATGCCTAAGAAGTGTATACATAACTCTAAAAGATGCTGAGGGCTAATAGATATTGTTTTGCAAGGCCTAATTCTACACCAGAATTGGTTTAGCTCACACCAAAGGATTTCAAGAACCTTGAAAAGGTTCAACTTTAATATTTCAGTTCTAAAAGCTGCTGAAGTCTTGGGACCCTGCTAACGTGCCATATTCGAACGGGCTATAAAAACCTCATGTGCACCCCCCTCCATCAGGCTTTCACAGATCATTTAACTTTACTGTTTATTTACACATCCTTGAGAAACAAACTGCACAAACACAGATTAGTGAAATACAATGTGGCAGAATAATGGTGCAAGCAAGATTGCAGGTTCTGCACGCCCAGTGTGCTGAAAAGGGAAGTTAACATCAGAGCAAATCTGGTTACCCTCTTTACTTCAGTTATCAACATCATCAAAAAAAAACAAAAAACAAACAAACAAATCCATCACTAACCTGAGAAAAAATTTCATATACTAACTAGGGCAATTGCCAAGGTAATAACAGGTATGAATAATTACAATATTTAAAGAAAATAATAAATAGGGGGCTTGATGTAAGCAGTGGATCACCTCAACTTTCATCGGGTCATGCTAACTTTTGCCTGATTTTCAGATACGTAGCAGACATCCGAGACTGAAATTTAGATTCTTCTCTTCTAAGTTATATTCTGGCAACCTGAAAAGAAAAATCTATACTTTTCATGTATTGCATCTCCCCATTTTCATCAACATATTTTCACTTTGTTACTATGAAGGATGATAGAAGAAATACTAAGTACATTACTAAAAATGATAAAGTATTGTGAAGTTGTAAATATAATTATTTTAACAGAAAATGCATTTCCTAGATAACTGACCTGTTCAAATGAGAAATGTCAGTTTTGCCGAGTTTGTTTTAGTTAGTTCAATAATAAATTGACAGTGGCAATGCTGCTTCAGAGCACCATTAGAACTGAAGTTCAGGTGCTTCATGCTATGATTCCCCCACAACCACAAAAATCTCCCATGCCCTGGTCCCTCTTGTGATGCATCAGTATCTGTTGAGCCACCTGATGTGCCATAAGAACCATGGGACTAAGCACTTCCTGGACCCAGTAAAGATCCTATCACTTTCCAGCCTCCCCTTCTGGTAGATCACATTCATTAGTGACTGGAGGAAGCACAGGCTCCTCTGGGTACACATGAAGTACAAAACTGGAAAAAAAAAAATTACAGCAGTATTGGTTCTTACCAAATCAACAAGTTTTTAACACACAATCAGATGGTTCACGCGCAGAACGATTCTCTTTGGAAAAGTGTATAATAGCTGATTGTGCTCTGGGCTTGATGGATTGTATTTGACTGAAAATGGTGGTTTTCTTACCCCACCATTCCATATTATGATCTGTATTATTTAGCTATGCCACAGAATCATTTATTCTTCAAATTGTGAAATTACCATCGAAGCATAATAAGGTCCTTGTTGTTTTGCTGAAAAGTAGCCAGCAGAAAACTTGGTAACATAGGCATAGGGTAAAAATATTCCCTATGAAAACTGAGCATTGCAACAGAAATTATCTTTGTTTTAATAAAAATCCTGCATTACAACAGATACTACTTCATTCTCGTTATTTCCCCTGAATAATGTCATACGCAGTTTCTCATGAATCATTTTCCTCAGGCAACACAGGATATGGTATTTTCCTTTTCTGGATTATCCGATAAAAGATAACAATACTGATAAAAATTAACGTGTCTAGCTTAATATTAATATTTGAGAGAAACTAATATGTCATGCTAGAAACAACTGAACTTCCATTTATATAATTTTTCTTAACTCAGGTATTAAAAAATGTGATGCAATGGAAATGTTGCTACTGAGTAACCAAATGCTGCTGTCTCCTTAGCGTCTAGCTTTTCAGTACACTATACTGAATTTCAATATTTGAAATCTGGGACGTCCTCCAGGACAGCTTCAACAGCCAACTCAAGTATAACCTCTAATTTGAGTCCCTTTCACATACAAAAATCTTGAGTGCTTTTCACCAGAATTGGCTGGCCTGTCAGTTACAGCGTAACCACAAGTCAAGTAAACAGTTTGCCAGTCACAAATTTAAAGCCAATCTGTAGTGGTATTAATTACCTTGTGAAGTTGTTCAACTGGTATTTCAGCACAAGAGAGGCTAACTCTACAGCAGTATTTCTCAATTTCAGGTTGGTGGACAGACAGTGGTCCAGAAGACAGGGAGCCATAGAGTAACAATAAAACACATTCACATTTCCACATACTCAGAGAAGGAAAGAAAACAAAATGGGGGAAAACAAAGGTAGTAACTTGTTTTCATAGTAGCCTATAAGATGATTGTGATACTTCCCTATTTTTCCAAATTTGGGATGAAGGAGGAATAGATTTGTCTATGTTTACAGTAACTGTTACAATTCTATTCATCTTGTCATTGTCTGTCTTACACTAGTCCACCATTAAAAGTAATCTGCATTATGTAAAAAGCAAGATGGGACAGTTAGAAATTAAGTTTCCACTGTGATAAGCATTATTACTGTGCCAAAGTTTGTTATCTAAACCGTCAAAGGTAACACAAAGCCAAATCAGCCTACGGCACAATATTATTCATTAAAACAAGTAAAAATCTGAAAGACAGAAAGGCTGAATTGTTCTAAACAAAGGGACTGCTGATACATCCTGAAGTCTGCTAGTGTTAGTATCTGGTGGACAAGAAGAGTGTAGAATCAGAAAAGGGATTAAATTTGGTGTGCCAGAAATCAGACATAAATTGTGACTAAAATGTCAAGACAGACTCTTCCATCTGTCACCTTTCCTAGATTTCTTCAGCCTGGAGGCAGCATTACTTGTCTTGATGACCTGAAAGATGCATAAATAGAAAAGAAAGAATAATTTTCAAGCATCTTGACATAAAGTTAATCAAGATGCAAGAGATTCATGTGGTGCATTGATTCATGTTGTGCAGGAAGGTCAAGCCAAGCTGTGATAGAAGGGAGTTCTTGGAGAACAGTGATAGACGCAAGCCAATGATGAGAAATGGGCCATCTATTGTGATTGTGCAGACTATCAGCAATACATACAAACGAATTTGGAGAATCAGTGCAGTAGAACAGATAAACAGATTGAAAAAGAAGAAAAAAAAAAAGAAAAAAGCAAAAAAGCCTGAGATGAAACACTTATTGATGATGTTACAAGGAACATCAGCTTAAAAACATCAGTTTGTAGAAACAAAACTTCCTTACCCATACTGTTAAAAACATATATTCTTGAAGCACATTCCATTTTAAAGACATAGTAGTATTTTCTTATTGTTATTATTTTTTCTCTTTTTACCATAATTAACTGAACCATGAGAACATGCTGGCTAATACAATCTTCCCTTGGTTTATAATCCACTTATAGCCAAGTTTCATTTTCAGATTTTCCGAACAGTAATGTACAATTTGTGTTGAAGACAACAACGGAAAACATCTGTTCAATTAAGAAAAGGTCACTAGCAATGTATATGTACCTCACTTTTGAGTCTGATTTGATAGAATCATTTAAAAATTGTGCTTCGAGAAGCAAAACTAAGAATTCTGAACTATCTGATACTGTAGAAATATATGCTTCTTCAGTACATGTAAAAGGTGAATTACAAAGAGGAAAGATTAGGTTTGCAACTTTTTAAGACACAGAATATGATGTCAATAAGAAGAGTTGTAAGATTTGTACACATTAATCTCCTTACTAAACAGATGAGAATTTTCGTTTCATCTGAATCATTCCGTATTTACTCATACACAGTATTGCCAACATCCGTCTCCACTGCTTTGAAGTAGATGCATTCTCCACATCATCAATTTCTGGGCTAATGTGAGACGAAGGATATCCTTTCCTGGATACTAAGTAGAGTAAGTAGCAGGTGGAAAGAGGACTTCATATAGAGTTTAAGAGGGTGCAAGTCCTAGTGACATGCATTAAATTTCTTTGGTTTTGTGATGAAATATACCAGTTCCATGCAACATTTGCAAATAAGATAGGTTCATAAAAAAGAAAGAGAGAAGCCAATTTCCTGTATTTGTCTACTGCCAAGATTTTTCTTCATATCCAAGTACAGCTTTTTATTCTTTTACATGTAAATACCTACACACAACCAGAGCTGAATGGACATTCAAAATAATATAACAGTTTATTTTGCAATTCATCTCCCTGAAATTTTGCTAGATCCATGGTATTGTGGGGAAGAAAAAAAGACTGCTCTTGTTCTTACCTGCATATCTTCTAGTTGGCTTTCCAAAGACCTTTTTAACACTACCAATTCTTTTGCCTCCTTTTCAGCATATTTCAAAGCTTCTTCTAATTGTTGCTTCTCTTCCTGCAATGATAAGATTTGATACATTTAGAAATAGTGGCACGGCCTTTAATATGACAAGTAAACTAAGCTATAAAGTACGTTCACTCTGGTCTATCAGTGATCTCCCTAGTTCCAAGCTGTGACTTGCTTTAAACTGGTTTTCACCGATGCAAACCGCATCCTGCTTCTTGAAAACCTGCTGGTTTTGCTTAGCCTTCCCAATAACATTGCCCATCCTCTCTTTTGTCAGTTTTTGTTCTACAATGTATCCTTTGCAAACAGGAAGGAGACTACTTAAGGGGCTTGTTTTCTTAAACTTACCTCATACCTCTTTATTTTTTCCTTCACTGAATTTTCTTCTCCTTTCATATTATCAATTTGTTTGTGCAATTCTTTAATTTTACTCTCCAGTTCATCAACTGTTCTCTTCAGCTGCTCATTTTCCTCAGTCAGCTCTTTGACTTGATTTTCTATACTATTTCGCACCTCTTGTGCAGTGTTTCTTTCACTGGCAAGGACAGCAGCACTCTAGTGAAAACAAATTATGTCATGTTTAAAAAAAAAAAAAAGATACTGTTTTCCAACAGAAGTTTCATATGACATCACAGAAAATATAGCTAGGCTGTAACATTTAAATGTCAACCAAGAATTTAAATTACAGTCTGTATGCTTTACAAACATGTATTTTTAGTATTCATATTGCTGTGGGAGAACACACAAGGAACATTTTTTTCCTCAGGCATACCTACATGCTGAAGTATCATACAGCATCCGAACAGTCTCATGCCTGCCGTCACATATTTCACAGAATCACAGAATCACTAGGTTGGAAAGGACCTTCAAGATCATCAAGTCCAACCATTAATCCAGCGCCACCATGTCCCCTAAACCATGTCCTGAAGCGCCACATCCACATGTTTTTTGAACACTTCCAGAGATGGCGACTCCACCACCTCCCTGGGCAGCCTGTTCCAATGCTTGACCACTCTCTCGGTGAAGAAATTTTTCCTAATATCCAACCTAAACCTCCCCTGGCGCAACTTGAGGCCATTTCCTCTCATCCTATCACTAGTCACTTGGGAGAAGTTTTCACCTTAACATCTTTCTCTTTATTGGCCTAAAATATTTTCATTAGCAAATCGCATTGTTAGGTAACTCCAAGTAATCTGAAAAAATGTAACAGACATGAAAAGCCATATGGACCTTTATGGAAGAACATATTGATGAAGAATATCTTCCACAGCAACACAAAATTTAGGCAGTCTGGCCCCCCTGCTTATTCCAAGCACTACCATACAATGCTCTACATCCATGGAACTATTTGTGGGACTGCAGAGTAAATCGACTTAGGGAACAGTATCAACTGTAATATATACACAGACACACATAAATATATCATAAAGAGATCTTGACACCAAGGGGAAAAAAAAGGGGGGGGGGTGGGGGTGAAGAGGTGTTACTGAAAAAGAAGTCCCAATCTGTTTCAAAAAACATGGTCCCACAAAGTGCTGTCACCACAGAAAAGCAGATGGTGAGCAGGCATGAGCAAGCAATAGAGACTGGAAGTATGTTACAGTGGCATTGGTGCAGTTCTACCTGCATATCATACAGTCCACACTTGGGGCTATACTTACTCAGTAGAAGTCCTCCTTAGTTTTCAGTTACTGCCTGAGGATGGAAGTTTAGCTATTGAACTCAACTTGTAATCAAAAAGACAAAAAGATACACTGTGTTTTTTCAGAAACTCATATCAAGATACAGCAAAAGACAAATTATGAATTATAATAAAATGCTCATCACAATTTATCACATGTGGTGATAAGATTTTTTTTGGCAGGGCAACTGGCTGCAGCATGTAATTTTATCAGAGCTGATCAACACCTTCGTCTCACCACTTACCCTCTCTAAAACACCCTACCGTTTATTGTGGAAACCATGAGTGGAAGTATGTGTCTATATTGTTATACCATCTATACTGTTACACTATAACACAGACCAGGTATGTACCTGTAAACATTTAATTCTGCGGAGTAAAGAGCTGGAAGGATTTAATCTTTGCTCTTCATTTATTTGTCAGTCTGAATCCCTTCCAAAGAACATAAAAGAATCTGAGATATAAGCTGTGGTTCTTGCTCTTGGGCATTCGGGGTCTGTCTGATACAAAGCAATACTCTGTACAAAGATCCAGTTCTCATGTACAGGCCCACTGCCTTCAGCAACAGTAAGAACACCAGAACAGATATATGAGTCATTCTAGACCGGTATTCTCTCCAGTGGCCGCAGCTGATGTTTACAGAGAAAAAGAGGAGGAAGAACTGCAGGGCGAGCCTTTCCCCATTACACACTCTCAGCTCTCGCTGTTTTTCCGTCATGAATGTATCATCCATTAATTTCTCTAATCCTTTTTGAATCCATTTATACCTTTGGCCTTTATATTATCTGGTGACAATACGTAATTACACATTAATTACCGAAGCATAATATTTTTGCATGTGAAATTGTGTTTATCTGTGTGAAAACAACGGAAATCCTACAGAGTAGTTTCTTACCAAACTATTTTATGAAATATTTTATGAAAGCATGAAAATCACTTTTCAGTTATAGTATTTTTCATCATAGCTCCTAATTTTCCCCTCCCCACCCCCAAAAGGGATAAGCAAAGTTATATAAGGGTGTTTACGAAGTATGTCCTCACTAGATTGTTTTCTAGCAAGCAACAGCTTTAAAATCATGCAAATTAGTTTGATAAAGCGGTAACTCAGAAAACACTCAGACTGTCTACAGGGTCAATGAACTTATTATACAAAATCTGGCAGCATAAGCAGGCTGACAAGTTTTGGTCTTTCGAAAATACTGAAAAAACTTGTTCTTCTAATTACATGACTAGTTAAAAAGCTCTGAAATAAATCTCTGTTGATGCTTTAAGTTCTCACATACTGAAATTTCATTTATATATACCTTTGATTTTTCTTTTTTTGCATAAAGCAAAGATTTACTAATTAGCAAGCACTCCACCAGTGGCTCCTTTTTGTCTCATTTCCCCTTTCTGGAGCTGACTGAAAGCAGCTGAGGCATGCTGGGGAGTTCAGGGAAAGGAATGCTGATTTGTCTGTTCTTTTTCATCCAACCGCCTACACAGGGGTGCACAGTAAGAGGACTGCAGCAGACCCACACTGTATCTGAAGATGCCACTACCTCATCTACCATGGTTTGCTCTACTTTCCCAACATAGGAAGCACCATTTACTTCAAAGTACACGCACACACAAAAAAGCAAACAACCAAACAAAACCCCCAGATCTACATACAGAAATACATATATACACACACACATATAATGTATTTAACCTAACAAGTTAAAAATTAAGTTCAGCCTACACAGATGCAGTCATATCTAGATATCTGCTCCAGCCTGGCTTTTGCTATATGTATCTTAGAACATTATTCCAGCCCTTAGAATTACACTAAACTGGTATTCTCCCTCCTTTTTCACTATGTATTTCAGCAAGTTAGCAAGATGCTAGGTGAACATATATAAAAGGTAGAGAAGCATAAAGGGCAAGTTGCATTATCTTTATTAACCTAATATAAAATCTTGGAAATACATTGGGTACATAAGTAAAACCTGCCTGAAGTTCCAGCTGCCTTGGAATAACCTTGGCATCATTACAAGGGTTACACTTTCACATGAACAAACTGTTCCCAAACAAACTCTCTAGCACGTTAAGTACAAAATTCATTTCTTTCACCTGGAAGGGGCATGTCTTAAAAAATACCAACAACAAATATACACACACACTTTTTTAAGATGGTAGGAAAACTCTCTTAGTATATATGGGGAGCTTTACTGTATTGTAGTTGGAGAGTGGGCATTTTTCTTACATATTTTCTGGGGAGAATAGGAGAAATTTTCCTCAAAATACACATTTCACTGTAGATTATTTTTTCAACGTCTTTTCAACGCGTGTCAGATAAGACTGAAAAGAAACATAGGAGTTATCTATCCTATCAGTTTACCTTACGCAATTGTACTATACACATAAGGCATGGAAGATCACCTTCAGGATGTCATTTGGGATGACATTAGAGAAAACAATACATGAGTATCTTCAATTTGGTAGTAAAATCTAAACAAAGTCAAACCACACAAATACAATTTAGATATTCTTTGAGTAGAAAATGCACACATAGCATCACTTCTCCGAAAGAGTCAAATTACACAGCTGGGTTTAGGTAGAAAAAAAGCATATATTAACTTACCTACAGCATAATGAGAATTGCATGCAGAGCTCTTCACTGGCATAAATGAAGCTTCTGGATTATAATAGCTTTTGGCAATACATGCCACATCTTGTGGGATATTGCCACAGAAAGTTACGGTATCAAAAAACTCCATGCCTCTTCCCTTCTCCTATTCTCCACTGTTAGTCTTACCTGGCACCCCACATCACCTTCCACCTCCCCTCCAGGTCTTCTCTTGGGAAGACAGGTGAACATGATAGAAAAGAGCCTAGGTATCATTAGAAGGGATATGCAAAGGAGACAAGCACTGAAATGCAGTTCTGACAGACCTTATAGCGACACCATTAGGGGAGAACCCAGTGGAGATAGATTCCTATCCATGTATCACACACAGTTACATAAGGTTCAGGCCAGAAGCTATCAAATCATACGTGGACACTACTGAAGCAGAAATAGTGTCCTTTGACTATGGAACCCTACCACACAGGCAGTGTACTCAACCAGTCCCAAGCAAATAGAAAGCACTATTACTCACATAGAGACCATACTGTTAAATTTACCACTCTCTTGTTAGAGATGTCCCACTAGATTTTGCATAAAATTGCCCTAATAAATCATGCCAGTAGGAGATATGGAAACCACTGCATTGAAATTACAGAGAAATTACTATGTATGTTGATAAAGTTTGAATGCAAAACATTGCACTTCATAGGCTAAAACTGAAAGTGGCAATAGCGTAGACAGTTTAGATTGTACAACAGACAGTATTTGCTAACAGCCAGAGGTAATCCTAATCTCTTCGGTTCTGTCTCATGAGCAAGAAGGCACAGCTTTCATTTAAAATTCAGTGGCTGGCTCACACATTCAAAAAAGGAGTTGAAAGTTGCTTGCAAGAGCTTTAAATTAGAGTGGGTTAGAGTGATGAGGATGAAAGCAGAAGGATAGCTGAATACTATAGGACTAGTTAAGTACAAATGAGGAAAAAAGTCAGCCAGGAAAAACTCAGATGTACAGATTGTGCAGTGGATCCATATCCTTTAGTCCTCACATGACTTATTTGTAATGGTACTGTACATAAACAGTGTGAGTTTACATAAGGTTCTTAAGGCTTAATGACACTACATCAGTTAACGACTCTTGTTGGTACCCATTCATAAATCCTTTATATTGCTACATTTAATATTTGGGGATGATGGTAAAGTTTTGGCAATCATTTTAACTAAGTCTATATAAATTTAACCCATGGCAACAAAACTGGGTAAAGGTCACAAAGTAATGTTTTAAGTTGAATATGAAACATTAACAAATGTTGTTAATATAACATCATCTTTAGTTCACAGAATTGTGGAACAGCATCTTCAGAGAGTTGAAATGAGATTACGTACGTAAACACAGAGCACATAACAGACAAAACTGGTTAAACAAGATTCCTGAAGACAAAAGCTAAAGTTAAATACTGTATATTCAAACATATTTGTCAGACCAAAAAAAAAAAAAAAAAAAAAATCTTAAAACCAAAACAAACAAACAAACAACAAAAACCCCTACCCTCCAAAAAAAAAGGGGGGGGGCGGGGCACATGAGGAATAAATTGTATTAAACATTGAAGTAGGTTCTTGGGATCTTAAAATTAATATATCTCAATTCCAAGACTGCAGTTTCTTCCCAATGACATACAAAACATGCTTTTTTCTTTTTACTCCCACTTGCTAGTTGTGGCAGTATGTTTAAGTAAAGCAACTTTATACTATATTGTATTATGGAATTATATTTATGCAAGGTAAAATAACCTATAGCATTTTCCTTGTTATGTTTGTTTGCCTGCATTTGCTTTATCTGCCTGTCCTCACTCTGTCTTCCAGGGCATTCAGTGCCTTCTATTCCCTACATTTAGCCTGTTTCACATTCAGATTTCCATCTCTTCAATTTCTTAAGGAATAATGCCTTCCTCTTAATACCCACGTCCTTGCAGACTTCTTAAACTTCTTAAACACTCATACTTTCTTCTCATTTATTATTTTTGAACACATGAAATATTTTGTTATGCTTTCTCAAATTTTATCATGTTTAAACTCATGATTTAAGACTGAGCAAGCCTTATCAGCAGACTTAAACTACAGATATTAGGTAAAAGAAGCTGGAAATGCGTTGCAAATTTCTGAAAAAAAGCTGAAAAAAGAAAAAGAAGCCTGTCTAGAAGAAAGAAAACATAGCTGTAGTGATGAGGTCCCACAATACAAAGTCCTGTGACTGCTTGAAGATAAGCTTCTACATTCTGACACTGTCATTGTACCATACTGCACATGCAGCAGCTTTAGTTGTTAGCCCAGCAGTAGACTCAAACCACCATGAATAAAACAAGTTATCAAATCCTAAAAGAATGGTCGACTGCAAAAAACATCAGTTTCTGACCACAAAAAAAGATCATACATGGAAGAAAATAATCTATGGCGATCAATAACCACTGATGTTTTTTAATAGTTCTCCTATATTTTAATTCTGAAGCTTAAAGGATTAGTCAATCATCTTGTGAACAAGTTGAGAGTTTACAGGGAAAGCGGCTGTTACTGCAGAAATAAAGGAGTGCTGCGGAAATGAGTGAGGCAGTAAGGGAAAGGATAGTTTCACAGCTAAGGTACTCAAATACAGCTCTGGAGATCTGGACTCTGTTCTTGTCTCTGCCAAAGAGCTCCTGAGGCAAGTCACTCAACCACAACTTTCTAGAGGGGATCGATAACTTCATGCTGCTTGATTTCCTTGATGCTTGATTTGAGACACTAGGGTTTGGTTTCCAAAGTCTTGAGTGCACAGTTACAGCTGAAGTCAGCAAAAACTGTACCCTGAATATATCAAAGCTCCTCAGTTTGAACATGCACAACTAATGGATCCTTCTGACACTTACCTCTCTACCTCTTACTTTCCTATACTTAGTACAGGGAATAACATTACTCATGAGCTTGCAGCTATGCTGAGAAAAGGAATTAAAGTCTGTGAAATAATCAATATAATTCCCTCTTCAGAAGAAGTTTTTAATAGTATGTACCGAGTGCAGGAACAGACTGAAGTCTGAAAAAATTGATAAATGAAATATTCTAACATTGTGTTTAAGTGAGTACAAAGCTAGTTTTAAGTCATAACAGATGGATGAGAAGAAAGTGGGAGAAAGCATGCACATGTATATGTGTACTGTATGATTTGGTACATACACCTGATTTATAAAGTTCTACCTAGCATAGGTCTGCTTTTCTGAGCCCACATAGTCACAGCTACTGGAGTTCATATGCATGCAGCATTTAGTTTTCAGCCTTGGGCCTGAGGAAGTCGCTCCTCATGAGGGAACTTCAGCACTGAAATTCAATTCCCTCACTTCTCATCCTGCTTCTTCCAGGTGTTTTGCCTAATGAGAAATTAATCTAATAAATCTTGGGTTTGTGACCTTGTATATAGTTGTACACGTGTCCAGAAATATTTTAAAATATATTAAAATTAGTCAAGACCAAGTTTAAATAAAGTAATAAATATTTCTCCAACTCCTTTGTTGCAGAAATCTTCGTAAAGCAAATATATTTATATATTATTCTACTCTTAACTTTGGTGCAAGCACTGAACATATTTAAAGAATCAGAGATGAAGCTCAGTTAGTACAGCAGGCATCAAAATCCTTCCCACCATCCATTATTGTGTAAACCCAAAGAAACTAGACAGAACACAACAGGATCCTTGAGATACAAATTAAATATTCTATTTCAACCTGAATGCAGCAAAAAACCTCCTGTATAGGAATGCAGAAAATGTTCTGTGGCCCCACACCTTTTTTTACCACACCCTCAACACTGGCAAAGACATGAGAGTGGTTGTGTAACTGATCATTAAAAAATGGTTTTGGCTGACTTCAGTGTTTCAGCTGGTGAAATTCCCCTTTGGCAGTGACTGCACACTATAAGACCTTTAGAGCCCTTTAAACAAAATACAGGAAGAGCTAAAGTGAGGGGAAGCTAAGTATCTCATTCACAGCTTATTAGAATTGTTAAATTTTGACTAGATTGAACATTTATTAAGCACAACTCAGCCAATTTTTCTAACAACCTTTACATTTCCTTTCAGAATCAAGTTCAACTGAGTAAAACTGAATTCATGCAATTAACTGTTTGTTCTTTAATTGCAATACTTGAAGTACAAATCTAAAGAATAAATCTCCATTCAAAATGAGCTAGAGCACAAATAGAAGTTGTGAAAGTAACAGACTTTCAAATATTCTTTCCATATTCATACTTGTGGAATTAAAGTAAATGGCACAATAATCTTCCAAAACCTTCTGAAAAAAAGAGTATGGCTTCTCACTTCATTCTGTTCCTGGTGTGGAACACTTAAGGTATCAAGAAAGATATTGTCTGCTAAAACCAACTCTCAAGTCTCACGCGCCACCCTTTTATGTTGACGCTGGACTAGTTGTTTAACTTTTTGAACTACATGTAAAAAGTTTCATGTGGCTTCAGGGATTCAGATCTACCCAGTTCCCTCAGATGATTATAAGGAGGTAGCAATGATGGGAGATATCAAATTCCTTTCTATTGTCTTTTCCTCTCCTTTTTGTATATAAACAAATCAAGTTTAAATAAAAAAAATAGACACCGATTTCCCTAGGTGATTGGTGCAGGTGATTTCCAAAAAACCAAAAAAACCCCCAAACTAACATACACCCAAAGACTGACACCCAAGGAAAAAAATACAAACATACTATGTCTCAACATAGGGACAGCCCTTTAATTGTAATCCTTATTAGCTCTTCAGTAAAGACAGCTTCTGAAATCAGTATTATTCAGGTATAGTCATCTAGTTTTTAAGGCTCATGAATACAAATAACAGGTCTTTATTTCTGTTTGTAGTTCTGTTTGTAGTTCCGGTATTTTTCCCCACTGTGTACCTTTAGGCAGTTCTAACCTCAGACACCATTTCTTAAAGCAGCTTGAAGCCCTGGGATGAATAACACAGCAACATCGGATAGTATGGATAATAAAATCTCATACCTCTAAAAAAGGAATGTGAAAACTCCTTAAAAGCAAAATGGACTGTTAGGCTACCAACGCACACACCCCACCAAACAACCAACCAACCTCAAGCCTCTGGAAGAGCGACTAAATGTCCTAAACAGCTTTACTTACTGCTTTTCTACCTTACACTGATTATATTAATTCTTCCCACCAACTCAAAACGAGGCCTAGCCAACTTTACACATGGCTATGCCTTTGGAAGTTAACTGTCATTAGTTACCTATTAAAAGGGTCAGTGTGTTTTCATCTCTCAGTGAGGTACACTGCAATCAACCTAAATCCTCAGTTGTACTTCAAGAGGTTATTCAGTAAGCAAGTGCACAAATTTACAAGCAGGTCAGACTGTCTTTCCTTCTATTTCAGCTAGAGCCATTCTACTAACTGGTTAAAAATTATTCACTTTTGACAGTTTAGAGAAGAACTGTTTTCTTGCAAGGCCATTTTCAGCGATCTAAATGGTATCACATCCTTAATATTATTTAAAAAACTATTTAGGTTTTCATTTATGAGATGTAATGAAAGATTTAAATGCCCACATTTTAAAATTGAGAATGTTTTTGTTTGTTTGTTTTAATACAGAGCTTACTAAACAAAATTTCCCAACATTGGCATGACCTAACATTTACATAGTTATAAAATCCAGAGCCAGGAAAAGTATTAATATCTTAATATTAAGACCAGTAGCTATATCAATGTCATATTATCCTCTTAGCTACATATCATGACATACTTGGACTTGCTCAACTGTTACTTGAAAAACTAACAGTTTTTGAAGGTCAGAAGTTGTTGCAAAGCGTAAAATATTAACTAGTTCTGTGTTCAGATCGTACCCCTACTGAACAGACTTACACAAACACTTCACACACATGCATAAACATAGACTTTCACACGACAGATCACCTGAACGTACATATACTGTGTTCTGCTGATAAGGATTAGAGATTCTCCTGATGGAACTAAAGAAGTATCTGACTGCACAGGCTCCTGCCAACTTTCAGAAACAATAAAACCCCACAAGCAAACCACTCCCCTTCCCAACCCAGACTAACTAAAATAGTTCTGGCTGAATAAGGTTCACGATGGTGAAATGACTATTATATATAAAACAGATTTTCTTTTTTTTTTTGTCTTCTTTAGATGTGGTCCAATCCAACTCAAATATAACTTTGCAGGACAGTTTTGCTCAGAGGCTTTCTTGACTCTACATATAGTATAACAAACACTCAGTTGTAGTTTCATGGTACTGCCTGCATCCAAATAAACACATGTCCCTACTAAATAAATGGAGGAGTAAATTGCATGGAAATTAAAGACCAGAGGAGCTGGATCTTAAAAAGCTTGCTTTAGCACCAAAGTCACTAAGTTACATCTTCAGTATGCTTTAGAGGCATGTTTATGATTCGTGTTGACAACACAGCTAATATTCCATAATTTAGGTGCCTAAAAACATGCATGATGCTATTACCAAACAAATTCTTTTCCACGCACAGAGCAAACACTTAGAACAATACAAATCAAAACTGTCTCCCAGATTTTCCCATATACAGTTCTAAAATATGTGTTTCCAATAACGATGCTTATTTAAGGAGTGCCTGCAGCCTTCCTTCCACTGTCATGCTTCTGGCTGTGCAGCCTCCCTCTCTTTCCCCCACTCCATCTGTGTTTGTAAGACCACACTGGAAATCAATCAAAAACATACCAGGTTTTCAGAGGGCTGGTAAAGGAGGGCAGGAAATGAAGGGGGTTGGGGATAGGTCATAAAAGAGGAAACATTGACTGGGACTCCACTATTCTGCTTCACTCTTCTTTGACTCTGTATACAGTTTAGACCAGTTACCAACTAGCTTCTAAGATAGAAATAAAACCAAAAAAAAGTGTTATTTCAACATGGCTAAGGTTGCCTCAGGCAAGCAGAGGAAAGAAAAAACCCACCAGTGGCATTTGAAATCCTGGTTCATTTTCTCCAAACCTTTTCCAATTGTTGTGGGTCTTGTTTGAGGTGAACGGACCAGACTCAGAGCATTCAGGATGCAGATTCAGATGAGTTATGGATGTATGTATACAAGGGTATAATGACATTCTTATGCCCAAATAATTCCTATAATGTAATTTGTTTCTTTTATTGCTATCAAGACAATATTTTTATAAAGCTATTTATTACAACCCCAAGATTTCACCTTAGAGTGTCCAAGTTAGCTAGGAACCTATTGTTTTTTTCCATATATTTCATTTTACAGTTATATACATCAAATTTGTCTATCACTTTATACACCAAAGTGTCTCTGCAATGCTCCACAATCAATTATGTCTTCACTTTACTCTGAGTAACCTGGGCAACCACTGTTTGGTGCTTGTACAGCATTACTACAAAATAGGTTCTCAGAGTATAGTAAATTCAGTTCTGTTTCATTTTACATTTAAATTACATATGCCAAGTCATTTCTGCAAGAAAGGCATACACAGTATATATCAGTATCATTTATAATGCTTAAGCTAGTTTTTGTTAAGCTTCTGCTCTACGTGCGAGATTTTTTCTTCACAGCTCTGTGCTAGATTCACCTAAATTCACAATCACTTCCTACAGATGGAGAAAAAACAAAACCAAAGACAAACCTTCTTCTAATCTACAATGCTCACAATTTTATATTATTTTCTTATTTTAAAGGAGTGCACTTTTAGTTTGTAACATGTGCAGAAGGTAACCACTGTATTTTGCTGTTTCTACAACTTTCTCTGGTAAAATTATTTCTTCTCTTTAATCATATCACACGTCTTAACACACAGTTAAAGCTCACTGACCACAGGCTTCATTGCATTCTTAAATGTGTTGATAAATGAATCAGCTTCTAAACTCTGAGCATCTGTTTTATCATTTTGAAGACAAGGTCAGAAGTATGATGAACCCTGAATAAATCAGTCAAGGTCAGGCTTACGTAAGCCTCTTCATAATGTGATGATTACAGCTTTTTCTGAACAACATAATTTGTACAGACTGCTTCTCAAAACATACATATATTTGACAGTGCTGTGCAGTTTGCAACTGTACTCCTGAGCTGATACAATTTCAGTGGAATTTGAACAGTACCAGCTGCAATCTGCTACAACCTTTTACCTACAGGATTACATGCCAAAAGCTGTTTCCAAATTTTACTGAAACAGGCACTTCACCCACAGTGACAGAGCACTCATGGTTAAGGAGTGCAAGTCTGTCCTGTTGTTTTGTAGGGTCAGATTAAGTTTTTTGTACTACATTAAAACCAGGAGGGGATTCATATTCATTTCTGCTCTAGCAATTGTAGTGATGGAATTTTAATTTTTAATTAGAAATACATTAATTTTTAAAGGTATTATTAAATTAAAGGCAGTTGTTATCCCACAGAGATATATTACGGAAGAGAAACTTTTACTATTGTTAAACGGTAATAGTCTGGTCTCAGTCTTAATAAACAATGAATTAAGTTAAGAGGAATCACAGCCATCTCAAGACCACTACAAGCAAAAGACATAACACAAAAATGAGTTAAAAAAGTAAACTGTAGGAAAGAAAATTAATATCTTAATATCTGTGGCCTTATAAAATAACCTCTATTTAAACAAACAAAAAAAACCCCAAACACAAAAACAAAACTCCAACCTACCACATTAGTGAGCAAGAGAACAGAACCACACATGACAAATAACCCTGCTCTGTTCTCGTATCAGATAACCTTGAGTATGTTTCTAACATGATTTCAAAACAGATCTATGTGGCATTCTAATCACACAAACTAAATGTACTGTACATTACTTGCCAACCTATCTGAATTTTTTTTTCCCCAGCAGCTGAAAAATTCTGTCCATTTAACACTGGCACAAAAGTAACTTCCTTTCTCCCTGCAAAACCTTCCTTTTCAGCGTAATATATAACCCAAAACACCTTTATTCAGTGTGTCAATTTGGATTATACAGAAGCAACATGAGAACCAACATCTTTGTACATACAGACTCCGATGTACTTTGATATATCAAACATCAGTATCCGTATTTTCTGTATAAACCACTATTGCAGCATTTACACACCTGTTTTGTGTGTGTATAGGCCAATCGAATGGCCCTTTCCCCTGACCTTTGATGTAAATTTCTTGTATCCCACCATCCAATATAAATTTTTCCAGCTTGCAATGATATTTACCAAAAAAATTTAACAGGTCAAGCAGCTTTAATTGAACAAAACATTATTTTCACACACGTTGTTCCATTCCAGATTAATTGTAAGACCAATAATTAACATCATATGTAAGACCACAGCAGATCACTCGCCTAACTCCCTGCAGAGACTGGTTATACTTTCCTGATAGATGGTATGTCAAACTCGACAACTGATCTCAGCCAACAGGCATAGAGATAATGCTGGGCTTCAAAAAAACCATTAAGGGTACTATCACTACTGAGATTTAAAAAAACCCCACACCTTCCAATTAAGCATAATAAAAGTTTTACTTAAAATAAAAACAACAAAAATCGAAGTAAAGTCAGAAGAGCAGAACTAGTGCTTAGAGCAACATTAATTAATTAAATTTCACTTTTGAACATCTCATTAAATTTACTATTAGATAGACTATGTCATGCAAGTAAATAAATGCTATTTGTAACTATCTCTAAGCCACAGCACCCCAGTCATAGAGCCATTTCCCAGACTGCGTTATTGTTATGCCACACAGACTACTCTTTCATTTCTTGTCAGTCGTAATTACAGTTCCATAATTGAAATACAGTAAATTACCATGCAGCAACTTCGAAAGATGGTTCACTGAGGTTAAGCTGTCACTACAATTACTGTATAATAAAAAATTGTAATTTAAATGTTCTACTTTTCTCTCAAAGAAAAAAAATTAGTTCCGTTCAAGCGGTCAGGCGAGTCAAATTTCTTCATGATGATGTAAACAAAGAGAAACAACACATTTAAGCAAAGCCAAACAATCTCAAGTAGAAGTCCTAGGCTGCAGAAACAAATCAGTGTATATAAACTTTTCTAACCGCTGAAGAAAATCGCACATTTAAAAACAATCCCTTAAAAGAATACTCTTTATCAGAATTCAGTCATACAGTATCTATCCAGCATCTTCCATATGTCCTCCTATTTTGCTCATAAAGCATATAAAGCTTTGGAAATGTCTTTCAAGTTTCAATCTTAATTTTAATTCAGTTCTACATTATGTTTTTGGCCACGACCAGTAGGATAACTGCAACTCACCTAACACTAATGATGTATGGGTAAAAGATATAAGTTAGCATGGACATTTCTAAGCATAAAGCTGGGCCTACAATTTTGACTTACATTTGTCAAGCACAGTTTGCCTTTAGAAATTTTCTCAAATATATGACAGATAAAACAAGGGAAGAGGACTCAGAAAAGACACAAATAACTGTCATTGTAAAAATAATCCTCAAAATTTTATGAGACCTGTTCCTTTACCAAAAAAAAAAAAAAAAAACTTTCAATAAATTCCTAGCTGCTGTCTCTGCAAAGATAACTTCACAAAGCACATATATGCACATCTGAAAACTGTTCCTGTTCTCACCCTCATACAGACT
>NW_010529519.1:0-24538 GCF_000687285.1 Phaethon lepturus | reverse complement strand
CTGCTGATTTTGTAAGAGGCAATTCCTCAAGTTCTGTTTTCCTCCTGTCTGCTTCCAGACACCCACTCCCTGCTGTTTCCCTTGTGCTGGCACTCATTTGACCATTCAGAAAACCAGAGAAGGTCAATAAATGAAAAGAATACCAAAAAAAAAAAAATTTTCTAGTAGTAAAGAGTTGAAGTGACAAGGTGGGACGATGTAACTATGGAACAGGACGTGAAACAAGGAGCTGAAAGTAGGAACAGTGGGCTGCAAAGAACTGCAGAGAAGTGCTAGAAGCTCCAAAACTTAAATTTCAACAGCATCACTGGCAAACCGCACTGGCACTCTTCAGGGCATCCTCAAGGTTTCAATGATTCAATTTAATCCAAGACAAGCAAATGTTCCTCTGTGATATACTCCCATCTATTCCCTCTCAAAGTTTGCAATGAATCAAACATAGTAAATAACTGCTTGAAGAAAGGGCTTCACAACTTCAGCTGTGACAATCAATCAAAACATTATATAAGCGTATGAAATAAAACATCTTATTGGCAGTTAAGAATCTCCTAGCCGAAATATTTACCTATTTATTTTGCCAAGAAAATATTAGTATCTTAAAGCATTGAGTATGGGACATCTGTGAGAGGTATTATTTTTCCCTGTAGAAATTAATTGTAATAACATATTTCACCTCTGTTGCTTTCTCCAGGCTCTGTTGCAGATTAAGCAATTCCTTATTGTGTTGCTCTTTAAGTTTATCCATCTCCATGTCATGGCTAGATACTTCTTCTTTTAGCGCTCCTTTTAAAGCTGTCAGCTCTCTCTCTCTCTTTTTCAAAATCTCTTCTTGTTGATCTTTTGCTATTAATACTTCCTGCAGATCCTGCTTCATTTGCATCAGCTCCTAAGTAATAAAATTAAACATTATTGCATGACAAATAGCTCCAACTGATGTTCTGTTTGTGTTTCAGAGAAGGAAAACATCTAAGTATAAGCTCCCCAAGGCCAACTTTGTTTTGTATGACCGACGTATTTTTTGCAGCTTTTATAGTAAGATAAAAATTTACTAAACCCTAAGATTATTAGAAGTATAACATATAGCTGATGTTTTATATAATGGGTCAACATATCTGATGCTATAAAACTATTAAAACATTTTGATGGTGTGTGTTAGGCTGCCTGTAATTAAAGCAGGAGTCAAACTAAGGTTGCCATTTAACAACTCCCTCAGTCCTACCTTCTATAGCAAAGAGATAGATAAGAACAAAGAAAAACCTTTGTTTCCCACACTGCAAGAGAGGTTAACCCAATGAGAATTTCTTCCTGTCTTTCCTGCAGAAAAGACAATAAAGTTGCTTCTGCAAGTGCTGAAGACAAAACAAGTGATTCCCAACTGAGTCCACGCCTTTATAGCCTTCTTCCTCCCACCATGTTCCCCTTAGAAGTCATTTCCCCTCTCCAAACGGCTGGGAAGGAAGTGGGTAGTCAGTGAAACTGAAGAATACACACATACATGTATACAAACACAGAATGAAATAACAGCAACAATCAAAAATGTACGCCTTCAAGAACTACATAATTCTCAAGCTGTGAATAACTGCACTTTCAAAAAGAACATAAACTTCCCCCGCAGTGAAGCAAGATCAGTACATCTAAACCACTGACACACATCATCTATTCTGTCTTTAAAAGCCTACAATGAAAGGGATTCTACTACCATCCCAGATAACCATGTTCCCCTGTTTAATAGTGGTAATATTAATTATTGATAATTAATATTGATAATATTAAACATTGATAGAAATATGTGATATATTGATAGAAAATGTTTTCCAATACTTACTTTAAATTTCTGCAGCTAAGTCTCTTATTTCTTACACTATTCCCACACAACATTAAAAAATTGATCACTATCTCCTTTATAGCAACATTACATAAGATGTGCTTTTGACTCTTCCCTCACTCCTCCATTCAGATCAAAGTTCTTCTTCACAGGTAATGTTTTTCAGTACTATCATCATCATTCCAGATATTCCCCTACTTATGTACAGCTTTCAACTGCAGTGCCTGAGATTTAAGACAGTAATTTAAGAGAGTAATCAAATCTCACCTACACAAAACAAGGTAGTTATTCTACTCAGCATGTCTTGCATACAAACATCTTTAATATTCCTGAAATCTATTGTCTATGCTTTTGCTCCCTATTTTGCATTTTAACATTTAGCTTCCATTTATTAAGCTAGTTCTTTGCACTAGTATTAAGAGAAGTTAATTGTTTTGGTTCTACAAAGTATTAAGATAATTCTGAACTCTAATCTTCCTTGAACCATTATGCACCAATACTCTTACACAACTTATCAACAAATGTAATAAGCAGTGTTCTCTAGTTCATCATCAGTATATTACTATAACCAGGGCTACAGCAAATTAGTCTTCCACCCCAAGGCGACAGAAATCCCGTTACTCTCTTATTCCTCTTCAGACTCTATCCCTTCTCGTCTTTTCTCTCCCTGGTCCCATCAATAGAGAATCAACAATTTACAGACTGCTTTGGTGAGTTCCTTTAATTTTCTTAGTTGAATCTCATCTGGCCTTGCTAATCTGTACACCTTCTTTAAACAGATCTTCTCTGTTATGACCCAAAATCCTATCTAATTGTTAAAAATGACTGAGATGATTATTTGGTAATAGTGGATAACTCAGCTGTCCCACAACCATTATGTTATTTGTCCTCCTGTTCTACAAAACACTGGAACTTATACTTTGTATTCCTTTTAGTGTTAACGTAGTTATTATAAGATGCTTTCTTAGGTAATCTAATAATGGTATATTGTTTTCGATTGATAGAATGGGAAAAGCTAAGGCATGTGTTTCTTCTACCTGTATCTTAGTTATCACTTTTTATGCAATTCTTCTGATTTTGTCATCCTCCTTCTGATACATTATAACTAACCTCAATCAGAACCTCTTTCTCCCCTTCATCAGTATGTTTTGCGTTATCCAGTTCATCATGCATCTCAGAGAGCTGGTCTTGAAGATCTCTGATCTCGGTCTGGTGTTGTTCCTGCTCCATCTTCACTTGAAAAAGCCTCATCAGGAAAAATCAGACAGAATTTTTTAATTTGTAGAAATACTAATTTGTTCTTTCAAGTACTAAAAATATACAAGTGTCTTTTCCCATGTTCCCCACAAGGGAATGGGATATAATGAGGCAGAAAAATGAAATGTCAGAGGGGTAAAAAAAGAGAGAACTCTTTTAAGTAGATATTTAAGTGGAAAGTTGTGTTTTATTTTAAACCTGGTACTATATTCTTGACTAAAGCACTCAAGTGTTTCCATATTTTAAAGATCCGAACTATATATATTATGACTATGGATGTTAAAAGCAATTTGCACTAAAAGGAAGACTACAAATTCAGCAGTCTTTCATTTCCTTCCCGATACTCTAAAAACATACCTTTTTTTAAACAGTAGAAGCATTTCCTACAATAACAAACATCACTCTGATTCCATTAACATATTCTGAAGACACAGGTACTTTTAATCTAAAAGATTTAAGAAAATGTACAAATTCCAATGAATAACTTTTCTAGAATTAACTCACTCCTCTAGGTTTTGCCTGAGTTCCTTCTCGCTTTCTTCCAGCTGCTTTTTTAAGGCTTCTTTTTCATATATACTTTCATCAAGTTGCAACTGAAGATCTTTCAGGCTTGCTCGTGTAGCATCTCTCTCTTCTTTGGAATTTTCCTGATTCTGAATTTTGTACACCAAAAGTTAAGCAAGATGATAGACTAAGCATAAATAAACTAAAGGCTCTTTTCTGTTATATGAAAGAAGCCATTTCAAGGCTTTGATATTTTTCACTTGTAGAGATGCTTATTAATTTATGAATATTAAAAGCTTGGAATGTTTTGATAAACACACAAAGCACTGCTTTTTGATTTTTATTAGAAATGTGAGAAGTGAAGTCTCCTCAATACTACCTAACCAGTTTCAAGTATATTGATTCTTATCACAGACTCAAACTGCAAACCAAAACAAGTCAAGCTGTCCTTCTCATGTCTTCAGAGCATGACTGTACTTAATTACTTGGAATTCAGCACTGCAAAAATAATGCTGAAATTCATAAAGAGCAGCTACATGAGTAATAGTTTGTCTCTCACTCCATGTCTGTCTCACTGCAGTGAGCAGATTAATATTTACCTCTGCAGATACCCAAGAAATTTTATGTGCACGTGCCTCACGTTTTTATTCACTGCTCCGTATTCCTTCTCAAATACTAAGAGATTTCTTAAAAAAAGTAACTATGCTATGAGCAACTACACTTAAAATAAAAAGTCTTCTGTAAAAGCACATGTGTATCTGGCTTAAAAAGAATACGAAGCAAAAAAGATTCATCTGATTGATCAGTTGTCCCTTACTTAGAAAAATATATTTGAAATAGTCAAAAGCCTTATAACAATGAAGTGCCGTACCCTAATTTCTAGATCCAGTTTTTTCTCTAATTCTTCCACTTTCCTTTCAAGTTCTGCTTTTTGTTCCACCAATGCTTTTACTTCAGCTGAAGCATCCGAAACCTACAATTAAATAGAGAAGTTTTTTCCCACAAAGCCAAGATGTTCTTTGACAATTGTTTTTTAAAATCTAAGCTAAAGATACAAGCAAGTCTAATGAAGTGTAGCATCAATGGCCTGAGCTCACCACGGACTCTTCATATGGGTCAAGCCAAGCTAATATTTTCAAAGGAACTATGATTTGATTTTCATAAAACTTCTTGGTAATTGCTCAAGGCATGATGACAATAATACAAAAAATATACAAACCTAAAGAAAAATTAAAATTAGGCAACATATGAATTAAATCACAAGTACTTGAGGCCAAATTTGACTGAGATATCACCAATTACACAAAATGAACTTCAAAGGGATTCATGCTTAGATGTCAAGACAGATTTTCAAACAACGTTTTTGGTAATTTCTTAAGATGTGTTTTGTATTTTCATTTTCACTAATTATAGACCAGGATAAAATAATCATCAAAAGTAAGCATTTAGTCCTTCTTATGCCATCACTGCAACAACTGGGCATTTCTTCACTTTGCTTTAGAACTGAAAAAACAGTACACCACAGAGCACGAAACAAAAACTTTTCAGTAGGTAGACTATCAAATCCTATTATTGTAATATGGCTTTTAAACAGTATCCTAGACTACTGCTTTTCTAAATCACAAATTAAAATGCTCTCTCCACTTAGATATCTGTTTACGTCACTATAATAAGAAGACGCTCCACTATTATTTTTTAAAGCTATGTATGTTAGCTTTTTCTTCAGTCCAACAATCTTTCGATGTTCACGCTAAGTTTGCATCTCTCTCCTTCTAAAATGTGGAAGCAAAATGTAGAACTGTCATGGTAGACTCCTTTACATTCTTTTTTACTTGTTAACAAATAGATTTCCCTAAGTCACCTCAGTAACTGATTAAAATTAAGCTATACTACTGAGGGACTACAAGAACAGTCTAATTGAAGTCAGTGAGGGGATTTCAATTTTTAAAGCCCTGTTTGAACACCATATCAGTATGAAACAAACCAAAACAACTTAAAAAATTGTCTACCTGCGTCTTTCCAGCAGCCCTTGACTTTAAAGTCTGAATTTTCTCAAAAACCAAGTTGACTTTCCTCTTAGTCGCATCATCATTATCAGCACTTCTAAAACAGAAGCAGTACAAGTAAGCAACGATATGATCAAAGGTACTATTTTGTTAAGATCAAAACAAACTCAGAGTGTCCACCACCACAAAAAAAAAAAAATCTAATATGAACCACTCAGAAATTATCTCAACTGTGATTTCATTAAACCCTTTAAAGATCGGCTTTTAAAAATATACATTCCAAATGTTTCTTACAAAAAAAAAATTTAAAAAAAAAACACCACGCAAAAAACCACACCAACACCAAACTCTTTAATTTCAGCTCTCTTCTACAAGACTATAGCTGTGGAAAGGGAGGTATTCAGCATGTATATTATTCAAACATACTGAAACTAGAAGTAATTAGTACTAAGTTTTTCAAGTCCTGACTACTGCACCATAAAATAACACTTCAATAGCTCCCAGAACCTGCTACATCAGGAATCTACAGAAATTTAAGCACATCATGTATATTTTAATTAAGTTCTCCTTCCTTCATCTTTCAATAAGTTATCATTAAAAAATACCAAGTAAAAGAGTTACAGGTAGACAAAGGATTAAATGCACAGCAACAAGACAGCTTCTGTCAAATCCGAAGAGATAACACTTTTTTGTTGTTTAAAAAAATCCACAAGCTTAAACTGCCACGAGGTATGACTTGAATTCTTCATGAACCTCCATATTACATGAAGTTTAATTCCAGAAGTTTTTAAAAAACAAAGATTCATAAATTTCAAGTACATTCCATCAAAACCTGTATAATACCTCATATAAGTCCCAATTGCCTGGGTATTTTGAGATCCTATAATGCCATAACAGACAAAGCTGAGATACATTTAAAATGTGAAACTGTAAAATCAGAAGTTATTACGAAGTGAAATGTCTGTTTCATAATTCTGTAATAGAAAATAAACATTGAGAAAATACAGTCTTCCCTCCAAAAGTTAACTATGTTTACTAACCCTTCCTTAAGGTAATTGTAAAGTATCTGTTTAGCAGTCTCTTCATTTGTTTGCTGTGCAAGATCTTGCTGGCCTTTTAAGAGATCAGGAGTCACCTAAAAGGACAAGATAACATGTCAAAAAATACAATCCTATGAGGGTTGTAATTACAACCCATACAACTGAAGTCCTCCATTCTATTCTATTATTAAAAAAATTATGTACTGTGCACCTGAAGTTCACAAAGATCCACTGGAGTTCTGGCTTACTGCTAGAAGAAAGCGTACTCCACACCAAAAGAAAGCAAGCACGGAGTTACGTATATTTGACCATTCTACTTTTGGGCATTTATGCTTAAGAATCATCATAACATCATCTACACTAATATTCTTTAGCCCCACCATCTTCCTTCACCCATACAAGAAGAAACTGTTTTACAAACCATGCTTCCTACATCTCCAACTACTGGAATAATTTTTGTATTTACATTTCTTCAGAACAACTCTGCTATGCCATTTGGAAGTACTGCATGATGCAAGTTTGTTCTAATGAAAAGCAGAAAAATACACATTTAACAATATGACAGTTTTGGTATGCTAGAGTGCAAAACACAACTCAAAGAGTAAATTCAAAATTACCTGTATATTAGGGACTGATGAAAATGTTTTCAAAGAAATCTTCTTGGCTCCTGAATCAGGCAGAACTGTGATTCGGTTTGGCAACAACAAAGTAGAAGTTACTGTTCTAACTTCCTCTCTCTTATTCTGTCCTGGGAGTGTAGATGACCTAAACATCAAACTCTCAGTATCAGCTCCATTTTGTTTATGGTATTGCAAAGAACTGAAACTGCTGTTCTGAGTGTCTTTATCAGGCATTTGCAGTTTTCCAATACTTCGAGCAGAAATCTTAACCTCTTTGGAAGGTGACTTTTGATCCCTGGATAACTGCTTGTGAAAGCAAACTTTAGATGGTCTCAGCAAGTGCTCAGTTGACTTACCCAAGCTTTTACTGAATTCACCTAAATAATGTGAATTTACATCAAGCCCTAAAGACAAGGCACTATCGACACTTCTGGATCTTTTACGATCATCTGGATGAATTCTATTCCTTTTTCCTGACCTACCTCTTCTGTGAGGATCAACTTTCTTATCAAACTTTTCAATTAGCTGATCTACTCCTGGAAGTGAACCAGTGTCAATATCACGACCAGTTCCAGGCAAAAATGGGATGTATCTTCTGTTTTCATGCCGATTAACATTGTCTGCATAAATGGCATACTCTTGGTCATCAAGTAAAAATCTATACAAGGAATTTGCAGAAGTGGGAGTAGCTGATGAGGATGATGATCTTCGTGAGTCATCCAATACTGGCCCAGCTGAATCTTGTCTGCGGAAGGGAAGAACATCTGGTCTAGGTTTTCTTGTCTCAGGATAAGCAGTGGGACTAACACAGGGGGATCCTCCTACAGACAAAAATGATTCTGAAACACACACTTCATTGGGGCTGATCATGCTACTGGGACAATTCAACAGCTGCTTATTTTGGTCTTCTGCTTCTGCTGACCTGTTCAAATATATCTTTTTTGAATTTGCTTTGGTTGGCTCTGCAAGGTGTGTACTTGTCTTCTGTAGGGACACTACTTTAGAGGAGGAAATCCAAGGCTTTGTTTCAGTTATATCAACATCTGCAAAAGATTTAGATTTACTGCACACAGAAGATTGGTGATTATCCAAGTTCAAGTTATTTTTTTCAGGATCATAAGGCTGTAAAAGTTCAGGATGTCTTTGAAAGTTCAACAAATTGGAAGATTTCATTATTCCATCTTTAAAATCTGATATTATATTTTCCTTTTCATCTAGATTGGTTATCTTTAGGTTTTTAAGCATACAGGGTTGCATGTGTTGTGTTCCAGGAAACTTTGTGTGTTCACTGTTTTTGTCCTCCAACTTCAAAGCAGTATTGGAGTCTGTGGGCGGCTTGCTTACAGTCTGAGAAATGAGCTGCTGTTCTTTTCCAGGAGGAGGAGGATTTTCTGACAAACATCCTTCTGTATTATTTAGCACGATGTAAGGATGTCCATCAATTCCTTGGACTCTAATACTGACACCATAAGATCCCGTCCTAGAATTCTGTGCATGTCTAGTTTTTTGAGTCTCCTCACTTGCAAGTTCAAGAGTGACTTCATAGTCCTGCTGCACATGCTGCACAAAATATGGCTCCATGATTATCAGAGGATTATAACTGAATAGAAGAAAAATTACAAAAATGTCACTGTTTTAAATACATCAGATTATTTCATTAATTACTTTATTCCACCATTCAGTATGACTATGAAGACTAACAGTAATATGCAGAGAAATCAATACACAAGCTATACAAAGCCCGAAGTGAATGCACTGTGATACAAAGACAAATGTCTGACTGACTGATTCTGGATCAGCATAATGTTATTTTATGACTGTAAACGTTACCTATACAGAGTTGGTGTCACTTGCTTTGGGATCAAATGACTTCAAATATAAGCAATTCTAGTACAATTTTTTTAGTCAAAGGAGCTTTTATTTTGGGTATCTCCACTCTATTTACTGAAAAACTGTACCCTTCACAAATCAATGATCATTTTATAGCCAGCAGTTACTACCAGCCATATTAACATTTAAACATAAGCCCAGGAGAGCAAAATGCAACCAGACAGTTTTAGGTTATGAGTTTTCGGTAACTAAAGCACTGCAAGGAAGGTCAATATCCTCATGCCTTTGAGTTGCTCTTTCATGTACGTGGTTTTCAACATTTGTTTAACATTCATTATCTCATTGTCATCCATAAGAATAAACTCTCCTACAGATTAATTTAACAATCCTCCAATTGTGGGCTTGTTCCAGAAAACTCCAGTTGCTATTTTAAAACATATACTTTGCTGAGCAACAGAAATGGAAAAACACTGCTAGTACTTCGAAAGCTGATAGTACCTTTTTCAGAACCAACAGGAATGCTAACTCCAGCCTATATGTGCCAAAACTGTTTCTGTTCTAGAAAACAATAAATTAAACCCTACCTGTGCTTTTAACGTTAAATGCCATTCTTTCTTTCTGTAAGAGCTGGTTTTGTGGGTAGTTTTACTTTACTATCTGTTGCATATTTTGTGCCAACTGTCTACTGGCAGAGGGAATGCAGTGATGATAAGAGCTGTGTCTATGAAAGAATGGAACACAAGACTCTGTTAGATTGATGCAAAACCTGGAGGAAACAAACTTTTGAACTGAGCTGGAAAGTTGAATAATCACTGAAGCCTGACAAAACCAGGATCACTAAATGATGATGAATAAACCGTGAAGAGGAAACCGAAACAACAGGATGTCTCGTGGAAAAACAAACCTCTGCAGCCAGTTTCACTCCCCTGTGTATCTTGGCACGAACCGTCTCCCTCAGATATTCTAATCAACAGCAAAATTATAATTTTTTTTCCTGACACTGAATTAAAAAGTTTGGCGCAATATTCGTAGTATGCTAGTTTCCACCCAATTCTTACTTCTAGCAGGGTGGCTCCCCTCAAAAACCTCCTCTTCTCCCTAAAAACCAACTCCAGCTCCTCAACAGCAGGCTTACTTCATCTGAAGGAATTAGTGTAAATGCTAGATATAAAGTGATTATTTTAATGAAGAAAAAAAGCAGTCTCAGTGTCAACATCTTCCTTCGATATTAAAAGGTTTGGTGAACTAGTTAAATTCACCAAAATTAATTCAGGGGTTAAATTAACTTTAAGGAATTTAAAGTGATTTTAAAGTTACTTTCACTAAAGGAAAGTAAAGACACTATGAATTTGATCTTCACTAAAGACCCCCTGGAGTAGAAAGAGAAACAGAACAAGGGAAAAGTAAAGATGAGCCAGAGAAGGCTAAGGGAAGTGGAAAAATAAAGGGGCAAGAACAATGGAAGGAAACAGCAAGGACCAATACACTTCATTATCTTGAGCCTCCATTCTATGTGTTTCTCCATCATTTTTCACCTTCTTTTCTGAATACTCGTAACATCCTACATGAATTACGCTATTTCAATGTATAAGCTGAGACAAAAATGATGAAGTAAAAATAGCAGAAGCTGATTCTCATCACCCAAAGTCAATGAAGAGATCTCCACTGATTTAGTGCGTTTTTGAACAGGGCACTGAAATCAGTTTCTGATCTGCACTGATGGTGGCTGAGAAAGTAAAGGAAGAAAGAGAGAGCGCACTGTACAGAGTTATAATTTAGAATATACACTGTAAAGGAACCAGACCACACTAATCTAATGGACGGTTGCTGGAGGTAGGAAAGAAACCAGGTTGTCCACTTTGTTCTTCAAACTGTTGAGTGGGTCCAGCTACATTCATCAATGTCTCGAAATTGTTCTTTGTTTGCTCAAGGCAACAAAAAAGAAGTATTTTTAAAAGTTCAAAAGTTGTTTTCAAATAAAGTGAGCATTTTGAAGTTTTTATGCTTTCCATTTTTATATTACTGGTATATTATATAATGTTGACCTGAGGGTACTACTACAGGTACATAATGAAATAATAAAAATTTACATAATTTCAAGTTTTAGCAAAATAAAAGTTACCAACTAAAGTTTTCCAGACTTCTAAATCAAATCTGCATGATTATCTAGAGAAAAAGTGTTAAGAAGCTATGATTTTGTAACTGAAAATTGCTAACAAAGGGACTTAAAACAGCCTGTGAAAAAACATAACAAAATTCTGTATCTTCTGAAAAGCAAGCATTTAAAGTGTTGCAACTCCTTTTTTCAGAAAATACAAATGATTCAGAACTCTAATTTTATAAAAAGAAAACTGGTTTGCAGAATACAGTGTGCTGATACTACTCCGAGTAAGTTAAAAATCACCCATTGGTATATTTGCATGTGACCATGTTAGTGAAAAAACCCCATGATGTATACAAAGTTGGTAGCGTACATCTGGAGTAGACAAATACGTGAACGTCTTTAGAAAGGCTCTCCACTTAGTGATTCTAGCAAGATTAGAAATGCCACCAATAAGCTTAGACAAATTACTTAATGTATGAAAGTTTACACTACACTTTAAAGCTGTGTGTATTATCAGACCTATAAAAAGAATAAAGTTCATCTGAATTTGCCAATAACGGTAACAATGAACAAATACGAGAAAAAGGCATCAATAAGAATAAACCTGAAGCTCAAAAAAAAAAAAAAAAGGATCCAAATCAATCAGCATAAAGAATAGATAAGCAATAAATTACAATACGTCAAATTCAGGGAGACTGCAAAAGCTGTGCTTTCAATCATGTTGCAGAGTTGTTAAAAATATTAAATAACCAGGAAAAAACCAAAAACACCCCACCAAACCTAAAGCCAACCACAAAACACCAAAATCCCTAGTGCATAGTGGAAACAGTGTTTATGTTAATAATCTACCTTAAATTAACCATTAATATATTTAATTTGTCACAACATACACGTATTTGTCTTATTCATAGACATTATATAACAATTTTACTATACAAAAGGATATAACCTTGTAGAAATCAAAGTGCTAAAACAACAATTTTTTAAATAAAACATTTTCTCTTTCTAGAACGGTGAAAAAGTTGTATGTATAAATCCTCATTACATCTACAAAATAAGACAGCTGGCCCCACCGTTCAAATATTTGAAGGCTTTACTTGGAGTTCCTCTTTTACAGGATGTCAAGCCACAGTGGATAATACTCCCAGGGACTACATGACATCAAGAAGTTAATTTACAATGCATGAAAACACTGGTTTTGTAACATTGTAAACATTTTTAAATTAAAAAAAGCATTGCTGGTTTTCCTCACACACAGCCTTTCTGATGAAAGCCTAAAACCTCTAATGATGTTAATTGTGTAATTACAGTTGCAGTCATATTTCTACACACACATTGTATAGTCGACATCTCAGGCTTTGGCAGGCTTACAGCAATCAATGAAGATGAGAGGACCGAAGCTGTTCATGTCCCATATGTCTGCCCCACTCCTCTGATGGATGTCACCACGTCAAAAATGAGAATATCTGAACACTCTGATAGCTGAGTATACACCTCAGCCATGAAAATTTGCAGACTGGCATACTCAGGTAAATGCAATCAGCCTTGTGTTCCATACTATTAATGATTGAAATTCTGACATCTGATACAGTGGAGACGCTGACAGCTGGGGGCACTGACAGCTACAACTGTCCAGTTTTAATCTTCTTTAAGTCTGCTGAAGCCCTCAAATATTATGACAGAATAGTTTGTTTACTCTTAAGCTTACAAAACCAGGTTAGGTATTTTAACCATAGCTAGGAAGAGATTTTCCCTGTTTGTGAGGCTACTTGTTGTTTCCTTGTAGTTACTTATAAAAAAAAATAGATTTGGTGGTTGTTTTTTTTAAATAGAGGGTGATATAAATTCTAATTACAGGTTTTCTGCTAAAGAAGCATTTTTTCATTTTAAATAATACAGTCTTGCTAGTACTTTTATTTGTTGTCTCAGAGGAATTTAAAAACACAGTTTTCCAATAATTCTGCATAAATTCTTAATTAGGTAGGAGATTGTAATTCTATTATTTTATAAAATCAGTTATCTTCTACTTGTGAGGCAAATATTATCACAACAGCATATACAAATTAATCACAACATAAGAAATAACTACTTCAATAAATTATTTTCTTTTGGAAATATTCTACTTGTTAAAACAACAGAAAATATCATCAAGGACATACAACCACCAATAACTTTCAGAGATTAAAAGTTCAGCTGCAATTTAGAACAACGGAAGTGTACTGACGTCTTCTGATTGGTGACTTTATCTGCTGTTCATACCAAGCCAAATTTTATTGAGCAGCAAAGTTTCACGTGAAAACTTGTGAACAGTCCAGAAAAAAAAAATAGCCTGATTTTCTACAGTTACACCATATAAACTTAAATAGCTGAATTTACTGATCAACAAGTTCAGTAAATCCAGTCATCATCTAGAGTAAGTCCCAAAAAACCACAGAATTAAAGATCCAGGAAACACAGTCAGGCACAAAGAAAGCAAATTTACTCCATTAGGTAACACACTACGTTTTACAGATATCATTGGAGTATATTCACTGTATGCTCCAGATAAATTATTTTATTTAAAACTTCAGCAAAAGAGTAATTTTCAATCAAATATCTCCTTAAAAACTGTCACGAGCTGAAAGGAACTGACTTAATGAGTTTACCATAGATTCAGCCTAAGCCTGCATCCTCATAGGCCCTTCCTCCCTCTGAAACCCCATGAAAACCATGTATAGCCCCCTGTGGGGTCACATCCAGTTTCATCAGGCTACAGAACCAAGTTCTTTAAAAAGTTCCAATGTGTTGATTGAAAGATTCTTACTTCACTTCAAGGTTGTATGTTACTGACTTAAAAAAAGTAGGCCATAACACACTATCCCCAAAAGCAACAGTTCTAGCACTCTCTTATCTCAGCTTGTACAATCCTCCCTGCTCCTTCTGAGAGCCAGCAACCAGGCAGCCATGAAGCTTTACTGATCCAGCAAAAAAATGAGCTATTTTCAGATCAGCAAGGCACCACGGGAATGATGGGATCATGTATTTTAGCAACAACGTGGCCTTGGGCTGCTTGAGGCAATCACAAAATTTCAAACTCAATATGTGTTTTAACTCCATTTTCAGGGACAGAAACCTTTAAAAACTTCCATGAACAAACAAAATTGGCACTCAAAGCTGTTCAGGCCTTTCAGTTTTGGGATTCTTTTTAAAATAAGCCTTCATAAAGGTGCTTAAATACTCAAACACTGGCCTCCAGCTGGTGTGAAAGTGCCATATTTTATCATTACTCAGAAGTGGTTTCATTTTTCCAAACAACTTATTTTTGTCAAAAATAGAAACTATGACATTTTTGTTCATAAAGAGAACGTGTCAGCAGAGGTTCTCATGTCTGAAAATCCAATACTCTGCATGTTCTTCTGTAGCAGTTTGTTCTTCAGTGGAGATAGAAAGAAAGAAGACTTTACAAAGAACCATAGGAGAGGAATACTAAAGGTTTAACAGGTCAAAAACATTTAAAAAAAAAATGCCTCCAACACATGTCCTTTCACAGCTATTTTAAATCTAGCTACCAGGAGCTGTTTGAGACCTACCTTACAAAAAAACAAAACCCCTGTAATTTGGAACCGTGACTGCTCTCCCTGCCAAAATGAACAGCAAAGTGCCTTCGAGAAACATACTCCTGGGCCAGATATGGCTGTTCCCTTCAGTGGCTCTGCAGCCTCTTACAGCACCACAAAGGCACGGAATTGTGTCCACTCATCCATTTCAGTTCTTTAGCCAAATCTACAAGACAGATTTATTAAAAAAAAAAAAAAAAAAAGAAAAAAGCCTTCCCAATCCTGTTAAATGCCGTGCTCTGCATATGAAGCTTTTCCTATGGCACTAGGACTCCTCCCTTGGCTCCCTTGATGATAGAAAAACAGCAACTCCCTCATATCCAATATCATAATCCTGAGAGCCCTAACGCTGAATCAGCTGAAGATTTTTTAGTAAAGGAAGATTAGGGCATATCACTATCTTCTCTTCGGAGGAGTGAACTTTTAGAATTCTGAAAATTTCAATCTATTAAAGGCTAAATTATTAAATTACATTTGCTTCCATGGAAGTTATTTCCAAATTTTCTTACAAAAAAAAAAAAAAAAAATTATTATTTCATCAGTGCCTTTTTTTTTAAAGAGAGGGATGTAACAGCTTACAGATGTTTACTCCAGATTTTTCACACATGCATAGCAAAATGCCAGGAAGGAACTATAAAATTTGTCCTCCAGCTTTACATAACATTGAGCTTGCATGTTGCAGCTGACTATTCAGAAAGTACCAGCAATATCACACAAAGACAAAGTGGGTGTTTGGTCAATAACAAATGACAGCACTATGGAAAAAGGACAGGAAATAACTTCAGGAGAGAAGAGGAAGGAAAACTTGCATGCTGTGAGGGTAAAGAAAATGAAGCAGACGGGGTAACTCATGGAAAGACCAAAGTTGTAATGTTTCTACACTCGGTGGAACACAATCCCACAAACATGCCTTGCAAACATGAGGGGAAGCTTCATCACTGTCAATCCTACCTACAACCAGGGGCTTCTAAAAAAGGAAAATGGGCCTGGGCTGCTGTCCCTTTTAGTCTCTTTGGAAGACAGTTCTGGGGTAGCTGAGTTTACTTGATCTACTGCTTACAGAAAAGCAGAAAAGTGAAATTTTACAGTTCTAGATATGGGATTGTAAAATGGGACAGTGAAACTCATTTAAGAGCAAACTGACAATATCCCGCAACAGAAAGACATCTGAAACAACAAGTTTGCCATCTTTCCAGTAGATTCCTTATGCCCATTTAAGATTTCTTCCCTACTTGAGGCATATTTTTTCTATATAAAATTATATTTGTATCATATCTGACAGTCAATTCTCACAATTACTAGAAATAAAATTATGATAGTTGCAGAACACATTAAAACTTCCACAGCAATTCCTTTCGTCCCTGTACTGACTGTAAACTGGCACTCTCTTTCTAGTGGTCAAAACTTTCAAAAGGCTTATACAGAGGATTTTCTGCAATATATCACATCATAATTCAGTATATGCAGGCAAGTAGCAATGGGCAAAAAAAAATTACCCTAAGAGAGATTTATTTTATTATTGGTCAGCTTTTCTGATGTCAGCAAAGACCCACCTAATATTTCTATAAGTGAAGAACTGGAACACAGACCACTAGGTTTTAAAATACTCATTCCCCTTAAAAGGAGCCTGAAAGCCTCATGTCCTACCTCTTCTTCCTACTTGTTGGAATGAAAGAGACTGGGAAAAATGCTATGCTTGAAAAAAAAAAAAAAAACATTAGTTGCTGGGAACTTAAGCCATATGGCATGTATTATTCAGAACTCCATGTACCAGCATTACACCACAAAGACTTATGCTTGGTATCACACAGACACAAGACCAAATCATGTTATCTCTTCAGTCTCCTAGATAGGGCTGACCTATTATTACAGGCAAAATTAATCTTACATATTTCATAAAAAGTAATTCAGCAACTTATATTCTTCCAATACCACTACATATAAATGAACTGCATAAGCTATTTTTAAACTCAGTACTAGATCCCATCCACTGCCTTAGATACAGTCCCTCCTCATACAGTCGCTGCATACACCTATGTTACTAACCTGGTGCAGTACAAAGAGAAAAGGACCAGGTTTTGACCTGCTGCATTCTGTTATGGTCCCAGGACTGCATACCCAACATTGCATTGTTACCTGCAATGAAATTCATACCTGTTGCCAGTCCAAGGTGTGCATGGTGCCCATGTAGAGAAGTAAATGTTGGAAGACCACACACCCACACTGTAAATGGGTCACTCAAACCTCCCTTTGAAAGCAATAATTCCAGCCTCCACACCAGGAGCCATGTAGGTCTGTGCCTTCCATAAAAGCAACATGTTTTTTTTCCTTTGACCAAGTTGTGATTAAATATGGTAGTCATATGGCTTTGGGTGCATAATGAAAAATGAAGTCCAGCCAGGAACACTGACCCATAGAGAATTCTGGGGACAGAAGGATGCATGCCATCACAGTAATACATTTTAGTAGCGAGTATTTCAACATTTCTGAATCAATTATTTTACTTTCTATTCTGTAAAAAATATCATTCTCTGTTCTGATTTCAGATGGCAGCCTAGTGATGACAAGTTAGAATCTCCTGCAGGACGAAAATTCCAAGTAACACTTTTCTTCCACAGCTGTTAGTGGAAGCAAACAGCCATCTTTAGGTTAGCATGGATTACATATATTAGGTTATCAATTTCCCCTGAAACGCAGTATAGCAAGTGAATGAGTCTTAGATTTGCTACCTTAGAGATGAGGATTTCAATTTCAGTTCTGCCTAAATATTGAACAACCTTATTCAGATGCTCAGACAATAAACAGAATACTAATAGCCACCCTTTCAAGGACAGGAAGAGAACTGTATTTAATAAAGACTGTCAGTAGAAAGAACTATTAACAGCAGTTAGAGAAAAAGATACTGTTTGCTCGCTTACAGCTTGGTTCATACTCCCTCTGGCTGAAAAATGTTGAGTGTGAGGAAGTCTCAATGTCTCAAATGTAAAGCATCTTGTTAGTTCTATGAAAGTATGTGACAAATCAGCCAAATGCTTGAGCTGTGTGACAACTAGCAGGTTTTGTTGGGGTTTTTTGTTTATGGGTTTGTTTTGTGGTTTGGTTTTTTTTTTTCCCCAAAAGGAAAATCTGCTTCAATGGCCGCAAGTCAAAAAGACGACATTTTGGCAGGTCTCAAAAATTGTCAAAGTTTGATTGAAGACAAGGATATAATATATATCCCATTTTCTTAACCTGCTATGTATGAATTCATATAGTCATAATTTTACAGGATTTATGCCCAGAGGAAATATGGCATGACCTACTAACTTTGCTTACTAAGTGGAAATTAAGGCCTTAATTTTTCTTAATGATAAAAATACTAAAAAAACCCAAAATTTCTCATGTAATATTCTAAACTATTACCACTGCAATATGTATCTTGTATCATTATTAAAAAGCTCTCTTTTGTTTATGATTCAGGAGAATCTGGAAACTAATTATTTCAATAAAGAAAAAGAGGATCAGAGACAAAACACACATTAAAAGTATACTAAACCAGAAGTCAACCTGTATCTGAAATACAGGTCCAAGAAGCTAATTCATGTCATCTGTCTCGACTAGTCCCAGGTCCTGCATACTGTGGTACCAGTTAAGCCGCTGGAGGAAGATAGAGAGTTACATTTGTTTATTAATAGTTATGTTGGTATAAGCTTTATGTGGACATGAATACCTGCATAAGCGTACTTACACTACTGTACTCTTTTGTCTCCCACACAGGCTCATATACACCTGTACAAGCTCTTTTTTGCCACTAACACAGAATCCAGTCTACTGGGGTTACCTACTTGCATTTTAAGTATCCTGACACCACTGCACTACAATTAGCATTTATAAACTTCAAATACAAAAAGCAAGCAAACAACAAAACCTTGCAAATACTTGTCTCAGAGTTAATCACATACATGTTATATAACTGCACTCAATTTTTTTTCCCCTCATTTTTATGACAAACTTACAAAGGAGAAGGTTAAAAAGGGGTAATAAAGTCACCAAGAAGAAATTTTTGGGTTTTATTATTGAATTATTTTATTATTTAAAAATTTATTTATTTTTACTCTCTCCTAGTTTATCAAATTCTAAATGTTCATATCAGTTGATTACTGACAGAAACAACAGCTGAGTGACACAAGGATACTTGCAGATTCTAAAAGCAATTTGTGATTTCAAATACAATAGCTGGTTTGTATCCAAACATCTGATATGATTATGCTCACTCCACAAGAGATTCTGTGTTGTTTCACTACATTTTCCTCCAATTGTCAGTGTTAGAAATGCTGTATTTTGTTCCGAAGAAAATTAACTTAACACATCCCAGTGATACAATTATTGTTTAAATACAAGAGAGCATCCTGTTCATATTTTTAGAGGCTCAGAGAAAAATCTCGAGTTCGTTAAAATAAAAAGTCTATTGGAAAGCCCTTCTCAAAGAAATGGAAACAGAGTTAGGGCAACATTTGTTAAAAAGTTTTGCCAGCGCTTCAAGAACACAAAATTAGTTGTAATATTATCTAAAATACATAAAAATGTTCCCCTACTAAAAAAAAATTCCTTATCTTTAGATGTGACATATCGCTGAACCTTCATTTTAGTATTCCCCCACAAAAAAACATAGTCTTGTCTACAGAAATTACAGTTACAGCAACACAACAGATGCAATCAGCATAACCTTGATTACATAACTATAGCTTATTCCAAATAAAATTAAGGATGACCTATATGAGTACAACTGCATGCAGAGACCAAGGTCTGACCTATATGAAGACACGCAGAAAAGAGTTAACCTCTACGGAGATGCAACTATTTAAGTACGAAAACTACATGTTAAATAGACTACAGGAGTCACATTTACACAGCAAACATAAGGCCACAGCTTCATGCGTATTCAAGCTGGTTATGGCTCCCATTTTTCCATTGTTAAACTTTGCCTTAATTACATTGTATTCTTTAAACACTTGGCTTCACACCCATCTAGTTTCTTTCTACTAACTCAACCATGCAGTTTAAAATTTAAATATGCAGTCAGAACTGCGGGCCCTGTGCTCAGCCAACACGAGACAACAAGATGATATCGCCACACTCATTCTGAGGGACATAAGCTGAGTAGAGAAGAGAGAAGTGATATAACTCCACAGAGGAGCTTCATAGCATACGGGACTGTTCCACCAGGAGACGCATCATTTAGAAGGGCTTACAAAGCCCACGCAGCCAAAGCTGCCTGGTGTGGACCCTGCTTGTACACTGAGCACAGGTTTAACCATCTCCCACAAGGCTGCTTCTTTATGAGGCTTAAAGTGTTTGTGAAATTATAATATAACATTACATGACAATTGTTCTTGTAAATACAGGCTGCTACTGTTGAACATTCGCTCCCTGCATGTAACAGCTAATGGTGTGCAAATGGCTGTATGAAGGCATACCCCAACCCATTGCCAGTTTCCACAAGGCCTAACAAAAATATTCTGAGCCTGATTCACATCACTGAAAACACTCCCCCATCGCTATATAAAAGCTCAAACTTTACCCACCACTTCTGCATTATGCTTTATGTTGAAATAGATCACAAATCATTACCCACTTTTGAGTGTTTTTATGTACATAAAATACATCTTCCATTCTAATAAACTTCAAAGCTCTTAAGAGATACCTTCCAATAGAATTTTAAATAAGGTTGAAACATTCCTAATGGCTGGTAATTACTTAAAAGGCTTCTGCAAGTGTCTGTAAGAGTTTATGTATACACACACACAGAAATACATAGGCACACATGCATGTGAATGTGTAAGCATCAGTAGCCTAGCCAGTAAGTCTCCTTTTCATAGTGTATTTCTATAGTTTCTACCTCAACATTTTAGTTACATTAAAATGGTGTGTGTAATGGACATATAACTAAAGAATTATGAACTTCTGCAAATGCTTGGAGTCAAATTCTTGTCATGCTCAGACTGCTGAGAGTCATGCAGCTATTTCAATGGTAATGACTCCCAGCATGCCTGGGGACCCTCACTGTCTGGGGGGTGAGACACCCTCAAACCCCCCAAAGGGGCTGTTGTGGTAATAATTGAAGCACTTCCAGTCTTACCAATCTCCCTGACTTTTTTTTTTTGAAGTCGAAGTACTTTCTAAGACATTTCTCCAATCCCCTTTATTCCTCATTGTTCTCTGGCTTTATCAAAATCAAGCAGAATGCACAAAGGTTATTATAGAATATTCATTTTAAATCTGATACTGTCAGTCAGGTTAATGCATCTCAAATATGACGGATGAATTTAATTTAAAACAGAGCTCATTTGGCTAAAAATTTAGAGGCATACATGAAAAAACTATACTATGTATTTAAAATGTTTGGCTATGGATTTCATCATCCACTCTATTTCACATAAAATGGCAGGTTATGAGCCTACATTTGGATAAATTCCTTCAAGGAGGCTGCCAACTCTGTTGTCAGAGATGGTACAAGGTCACAGCAAATACACGGAGCTCTAATCCCAAACAGTCGTGACTTCATGACTACCACTTCACTAAATCTTTAACACATGCATTCCTAACATGTTAATTTCTCAGGTTTAAACATTAAATTTTTATACTTTGCTATACTCAAAAATATTACCATTTAGATTTAACTCCACTCAGTGAGTCAAGGCCAAAGCAGTTTCTGAAATGTGTTAAAGTTTCCAGATAAACAGGCCTGGAATAAACACTCTCTGAACATGGGAAGTACCTTCCCTCACACAATAACCTGGTAATGTAGCATTCTCAGTGGGAGGATTTTCCATTCTTTTGCCAAATAAGGACAGAAACAACAAAACCAAGCTTTTGGGGAGGTTTTGCACATCCTACCAACACAGCATTCAAGAGGTATTAAAAACCCTGTAAACTGCCAAACCTAAGTTTAGGATGCACCATCAGTACCATCTTCCTCAGCATGCAGCTTGTTGATACCTAGCAACAAAACTAGAGAAATTCTAGCATCTTCACCTTCATCCTGGCCATTCAAGACACAGTTGTTAATCTCTATATTGTAAAGATGTAGTCCTTTGTAAAGCCCAGATGTGAATCATATCACTGAACTGATCAAGTAGAAGATAACCTTCTCCCACCCTTAAAAAGGAAGAAGTGGGGTAGAGAGAAGAAAGAAGAAATAAATTTGTTAAGCCTGTTTTATCTGAATTCCTACATAGGCAGTAGGAAGCTCCATCAGTTCTGCTGCTGTTCACAGTTGCATAGAGAGGGTGCAAAAGTGGGAGAAATAGCCCATCATTTTAGTGTTCATTGCCATTTCTCAGAAATCTATTCGCATCCGTGATCTTGACGAGATTCTTGCTAGTTCCCCTCTATCAGCACAGGTAGATGCTGCCATAGGCTGAACACTGTTTTGCATAATCAGACTCACGCACTTGATATTAATACACACACTTTCAGGTTACCAACACTCAAAAGGCCAGATAATAATGACATCATCATCATCACTATGACTTCAAAAAGCAGAAATGGTAAGACAGCAGGCTGCAGAATGAAACTGTGCTGGTCTGCTTATGTTTAATTTCTGACATCAGGAGAATTATTTGGCCTCAAAATATTTAAGTAGCTATTTTTAAATGATAACCTGCCCACTATGGTCCAGACTGAATAAACTCCTTGTGAATATGTTCACCTCACATTCATCCATGACAAAAGATTTAAAAATCCAAGTTTGAGGTCATGCCATTTCACCTACATTTTTCAGATGACATTGCAGAGCCTGGACAAACCAGTTTCACCAATACTCCCAGAAAGACCAACTTCCTATTACACAAGGTAAGCCAGAAAAAGGCACAGAGTACTGTCACCAATCCTATTTTTCATCTTTGTCATCCTTTTATTGAGGTAGAATTCCTTACACGGGATACACCACAGACCTTGCAGTGAATTAAATCCATACCTCCCATATATACCCTGTCAGGGGAACCTAAGTCTGTATTCTCAGACATTTTACTAGTGACAGTGAGATCTAATAACGCAATTAACAGAAATTAAAATAAGCTGGTTTGCTTGGAGGCAATTCAGGCAGCCTAAGCAGTCATCCCATTTATTAGATTTAAAAGCCAAACACAACTAAGTCATATACTGAGAATAAAAACAGTTGTATGATACACCCACAGAGAGCCAGGCTCTTTGGAATATCACCACAAATTCAAAGAGGTTAGCAATGATCAGCCCTCCCTTCTCATTACTGTCATAACATGACTGACATTTGCTAAAATAATCCTTTCTAGTGTGCATCTGCACTGAAGTGGGATTTAGAAATAGTTAATGTAAGTTGCAATTCAGAGTATATGTAAACCAACTAGGAATTTTTCCCCAATGATTAACAAGTTTCAAATTCACCTCTAAATTGTAAATACATACACGTAAAACTATCGGTCCCTTTATAAGATACTTTATTTGAAGCACTCAATTTTTTTTTGTTTAGCTCACAACAATTAAAAAAAATTTGAGTATTAAACTGAAAAAAAACCCTTTCTACTAACAACAATTATCTTCTCTTATGTGAAAGATTATCTTAATATCCTAAGAGAATTTAAAACAAAAATTAGAAATATTGCTTTCTAATTTTAGAGTTTTCTGTTTAAAATTTGTAAATAACTACAAAAATAATAGTACCCTTTATGAATATTATACATGCAAGTATAGCTGACTGTCGCAAAAAAAACACCATACAATAAAAAGTAGTATAATTGCCTTTCATAACATGACAAACTTCATCTCCTTTGTAAAACATGCAGCTTACTATACTAATGGTATGCTCCAGTACCTTATGAAAAGTTTTCATTTCCATTTATTTTTATTTTTTCCAAAAGACAAAACCCAAGCACAAACTAGCAGTCTAATTATATATAAAAAAAAAAAACTTTGTAGGCTTTTAGATTAATCTGCAGTAACCACATCTGGCTTAGTACACACTGTGAGCATAAGCAAAATTACACTGGGCACAAAAAAAAAAAAGAGACGATTCAGTAACAACGACATTTCTAGAAATATAATTGCTAGTCAAACCAGTTTCTTACAAAGCACTTTGAAAAAGTACTCAGCGTTTTGGTTTTGCCATTTTAATTATATTTTCTTAAAGTTTTAAAGTTCTCTTAAAACCAGCTCTATAAAGAGATCCTTAACTATAAGACATGTGACACAGTTGTCAGAATAAGCATCAGACACTGAACCTATCAAATTCGTATGGGTATACCACAAATCATTAAATTCTAGGAGGTTACCCATTCATCTACAGGAGTCATCTTATGAGTGAGTGCAAGTTAAACATAGTGTAGATGTTCAGATAAATAAACCAACTTTCGAGGATAGGTTTCCACCCTTTCTACTTTGATAATTATTCAAACTACATTGCAGTGATTTTTTTAAAAATACTTCCATGCTAAACAGAAAACCAGGAGAAAGATAAAAGCTGTAACAACTATTCTTCTGTCGACTGCAGATGCTAATCCAAACTCACCACAAAAGTTTTATCGCAGCACTGATCTCCCCCATAAAGTTGTCATCACATGGGAGAGATATAAATTATATCAGATGCAAAGTTAATTGGGAAGAAGAATAAATGGCTGAACTGCCATTCTAAGCTTTTCCCATGAAAAAGAACACACACCATGCGGACACATCTCTTCGCAAAAATACTTTAATTCGTGGAATAAAAGGGAGATGAAGTTGGAGAGCCCTCAGCTCAGGAAT
>NW_010529518.1:266134-293927 GCF_000687285.1 Phaethon lepturus | reverse complement strand
ATAATATAACATAATATAATACCTTGGAAAAGGTAATTGGAAACAAAATAAAACCACTATATGTATGTATTTAATCTTAATTTCTGAAATTTTATTTTAGATTTTTTTTTCCCCGGTGAAACATTTTTTAAATTATATCAATATTAACTTGCTAACAGAACTTCTTTACTTCTGTGAAAACAGTATTTGTCTTGGGGATGGAAGCTTACACAGCTGAAAGATAATGTCGAATTTGCATGTACCTGATTTCTGATTTAAAAAAGAAAAGCTGTTGAAGCCAATTGTTGAAATACAAGGATTCTGATGACATGAGATATATGTATGTCTTAGACAGATGTCAGCTGGGAAGAAAGAAGAAGAAACATTTTGGTTTTATCAGTTCCTAGAAAGATTGCAGCGAGGAGACGTGTGCAGCAGTGGCAAACACAAAATCCTCGGCAGGGATGTAGGAATAGTTCTCTCCCACACACAGCCCATATAGGAAAGGGAATTGGGGGGGGGACGGGGTGTGTGTGTGTCTAGTTTCACATCTCTTCTTCCATGGTGTTTTTTGTCTCATTTTACTTCAGTTAATAGTGTGCTTAAGCTGTTTTCACTGAGATGTTCCTTAAAGAAGAATAATTTGAGCGTGGAGTTGTTCTGCCCTTGTCTCCCCCTCCCCAGCTCTTCAGTAATTGCATCCTGGTTCATATTCATGTGGTGGGCTAATTGTTAGATTTAAGAACTAAGAGACTTGGCAGGATGCAGAAGAATTAAAGTGATTGCCCTTTTGTCTGCAGCAACAATGGAAGCTAATAATTATTATTGTTATATTTTTGTTGTTAAAACTTCTCTCTCCCTCTCTTGGTTTCCGAGACCTCTGTTTTTCCTTTGACAAAAAGCAACCTGATTTGATGTACATAGGCAGTACTTCAGAATCCATCACTCACAGCCACAGCCTTGCCAGCTTCCTATATATATTAACAAGCAGATGTGTCATCCTACAGACTACTCAATAATAGATCTTTTTAAAAAACGCTTTTCCTCTGTGGAGTTCAGGTACTCCAGAACTAGAATTTAAGCACCGCTTTCGTTTTATATAGAGATATCAGGAGATACCCAGCTTAATGTAGAGTTGTATATTTGCATTTGCAGAACATTTTGTCTTCCTTTATTCTCTTTGCAGACACAAGGTTTAGAATGCCAAATAGCGCATCAAGATATACAGTGTGCAAGAGGAAAATAATGTTAATGTCTACCTGTCTGTTTTGTTTTTTTTAAATCTTCTTCCTTACATTGCTTTCAAAGGAGCCTAAGGAACTCAGAAGTACATGGAACCTAATGTTTCTTCTTGCTTTTGTATCATTCCTATAAATTTGACACAGATTTGATAGAACCATCCAGCATGTCTCATCCCTGCTGTTAAACTTCTAGAGAAATTCCAGCACCCTCTTAAGAAGACATAATTAAAAAAGCCTTAATGAGGTTAAGCTTCTTAAAAAAAAAACCACAACAAAACAACATTTCTATTCATTCATCACGTGTCTGGACACTGACTCATGTGTTCACACTCATTCCCAAATTACAAGTTTTTAAGTTCCAAAACCTCCCACCAGCAGGCTCAGCTGGGGGAGATGGGGTAAGCCCCAGTTTTCCCCTTACCTGGATGCTTGGTCCCTAAGGATGCAGGGATGGTGCCCTGGCTGAAGCAACGCTTGGGTCTCGTGGGCTCACTCCAGCAAGCTTCCCTGTGGTTTTCCTTTGCTATCCTCCAAAACCTTTGTCAAGCGGTTTCTCCTGTCCACGTTGGCCAGAACCTTGCGGATTTTGATAAAAACCAGAAACCTACCTGTTTTCTATTAATTTGGGCTCCTCCTGCCTTCTGCTGAAAATAAACAGGGATCTGACCAGCAGGAGGTGACCCAGCTGGAAGAGGGTGAGGGTGTAAAAATGTGTTGGAGGGGAGGGAGAGGGCTGAATGCTGCTGGGAATGCCAACCGGCGCCCACTCCAAGACCTTCCCCTGGATCCTCAGTGATTTTAAGGGAAATGAGGCTTTCTAGGACTCTTCCAAAGTTGCTATGTAGAGATAGCTAGGGGCAAGTTGAAGTAAGACGTAAGGCACTGCAAAGGTGCTGTAATACAAACAGCTGAGCATGTTATTGTTATTATCCAAATATTATCCAGTTACTGTAACATCTGGGAGCCCCAGATGTGGACCAGGACCAGATGTGCTAGGTGCTGTACAACTGTGCTAGGTGCTGTACAACTGTAGAGCAGAAAGGGGCACCTGCCCCCGAGTCCTCCATTGCAAGGTGGTGTTATAGGCAGTGTGTAGGGAGGCAGTGGGACAGTGATCCACACCAGTTGTTAGCCTCAGCATGCAAAAAAGCAGGATCTATTAAAAATCCAGTATATAAATGCACTATAGCTGCAAGTAGAGCTGCATGTCTTGATTTTAGTAGCAGTTACTAGGCCAGGGATGTTTTTTATGCCCTAGTCAGCGCATAGCTGCATCTGTGGGCCTTCAAAAATAGATGTGGGGTCTATCTTCTGCATTGCAGCAAGGGAGGGGTTTAGGGAAGGACCAGAGAGACGTTTTCAGCAATGTGTGGCTCTTCTCTGCATGCCAGTGCCAGGAAGCATCTTTGGTTTTCAAATATAGAAATTCAGGGGATAAAGTTGCTGTTAGTGGCAGAGTAGAAGTGTATCTTGATAGCAGGAGAGGTGATGTTCAAGTTGGAGATAAGCCATGAAAAAAAAAACTTTCAGCTAAAAGCACAGTGTTTATTCTGGATGTGTGAAGTAGAGGTAACCACGAAAGAAAAACATGGAAGTGGGATGTGGTCAAAGCAACAAGGTGCGGAAAGGATCTTCATGGCAGCGTTTTGAAAGAAAACAAATGCATCAAGATGATTTTCTGCAAGGCCACAGGGGAGGATGTTGCAGTAACCAAAATGTGAGTCCTTGCAGAGGAAGGGCTCAAACCTTTTACGGAGCTGTGAGCTCCGTTAAGAAAAGCTGTGAGCGCCTTCGTGGGCACAGCAAGGAAAACCTGTGCACATACAGCACGGCTTTAGTATGCCAGGTGTACCCTGGATTTTGGTGAGCTTGAATAACCTGCTGGGAGCACATGTAAAGTAGGACCACAGCAGGGAGACAAGCAGTGTCCCTGGGGAGGGGAGGGGGAAAAGACAAAATTGGGGGGGAGGGGGAAGTGGGTGGGGTACAAAATGCCCCCCAGGCTGCTGCTTACATAGTGGCTGCTGCTTTTGTAACAAAACAGTACTGGAAGGAGAGAGGGTGCATAGCTGGGCTCCCCAGCGCAGGAGCAGCATCATTCTGAGCTGCAGGGAGTCTGGTTTTCTGAGTGGTGTTACGGCACCCAAGCTGATACTAACATGAGATCTTGTGTGCAGCGTGTTGTAGTTCCTGTTTTGTTTAACTCAGGTTTTCATTTTTGAGTAAAACATTAGCATTTAATTTTTTTTCTTCTGTCTACTAAGTAGTCACCCACCCACTTTCAAGTTGCATTTAATAGCTGAATTTTACCTGCCTTTCCTTAGGCAGCAAGCAGATTGGCATCTCTTCCTCTGTCCAGCTGCCAGTATTCACAAATCATGAAAACAATCAATTTATCTTTCTACTCTTCTTTCAAACGTGATTGAAAGCAACCAGCGGATTCAGAGGTACAGTATGGGGAGGGAAGACAAATAGGAGATACCAAAAAAAGGGTGGTTGCATCGCTCTCACTTCCTTAGGAAATGTGCAAAAAAAAGGTTACACTGCAAAATCTGAGGGAGCTGGAGAAGAATTGCTTTTTGTTTTAAACAAACTTAACTGTTGGTGTGGGGTGGCCTGTTTGTTGGTTTCTGTTTTTTTTGTTTTTTTTTTCATTTAATTTAAATGTGATGAAACTTCTGCGGAACCTTCAAGGTAATTAATTTTCTTACATAGTCACTATATTTGTAATTTCATGGGTTTTAAAACTGAAGGAGTGTTGCCTGCCTTCTGCAACTTGAAGGAAGCTTGCTTGCAGTTGCAAGGGAGTCATGCGAAGCACCTGACTTGGTGCAGAGCTTTAGCGGTGGAAAGACTTCTTAAAAATTCCTAATTGATTATAAAAACTAAGTTATTATGTAAATGTTTGTAATTTTGGGCTGTTCTGAGAAGCTTTGTTAGGAGGAATACAAGAGCGGGAAATAATTTTACTTATGTGTAATGAAGAACAGACAGGTCCTGAGGAAAGGCTGCAAAGTGAAGGAGGGAGAGAGGTGCTTGCTCCTGCTTTATCATCTCTGTTTGTGAGATGCCATTTCATAGGGATTTGCTCCCTTTTTGGTTTTATTTTACAGGGGGATGTCTGTGAATATATGGCACAAGATTACACTTTTATTGATTGCCGTCAATCCCTCGTCAGGATAGGATAATGTGGAGGTGTGCAGTCAGTTCTGATTATAGGGAAGCATTAGGGGCCTGTATCTCCGCCAGTAATGACCAATTAATGACCACTGAGATAAGCTAAGGCGAAGTCAGGGCTACTTAGAGCTTTAACTCATTATTTCCTGACCACCCACAGACAAAGAGACCATTATTTCTATAGTTTTATTTAATGAGTATTTCAGATGAGTACAGGACTTGCTTCATGCCCTGGGGAGGCTGCCTGAACTTTTTGCTTCCAGCCGGTGCGATACCTTTATAAAATCATGTAACTGAAATAAAATCCCAGATCTTGGTGGTGGCTGGAAGAAATTGGTTCAGTGGCTGCTCAGCTGGGACAGGCTGGCAGGATTTCTAAGAGGACTTGGCACCAGCTTTGTTGTTGATGCTCAGCCCAACGGCAGTGACATTTCAGGTGTGCTTCTGCATATGGTGAATTTACTGTACAAAATGAGGCTCAGATCATGCCATCTCCACTCCCACAGAGTTCACCACTGAAAAGCTCCATAGGTTTTGCTGGCCCAACTTAGTGAAAAAAAACAAAGAAATACAGAAGAAGGTGGCAGAAGAGGTGTACTCTCATGTCTGTTGAACATCAGATTTTCAAACCAATAGTAAAATGGGAAATTCTCATTTATTTTTCTTACTGAGAGAGTCATCAAACATTGGAACAGGCTGCCCAGGGAGGTGGTGGAGTCACCATCACTGGAAGTGTTCAAAAAACGTGTGGATGTGGCACTTCAGGACATGGTTTAGTGGGCATGGTGGTGTTGGGTCGATGGTTGGACTTGATCTTAAACATCTTTTCCAACCTTAATGATTCTGTGATTCTGTGAATTATATCTGAGAAGCAGGGACTTTAGGTGATATCCCGGCTCCACTTGAAGCTGTGGTTACATTATCATTTAATGTCCATAGGACATACATTGCACTCTGTACGTTGAGATTTTTGGGCTTCACTGGGCACTTGGTCTTGTCTCGGAGCTGGATATTTAAAGACTGGTACTAATAAAAGTTATTGACTAGTCAGGATGGCAGAGAAGAAGGCTTGGAAGGAGAAAAGGAGGGAGGAAAATCTCAAAAGATTAGAGACAACTGGATTGGACTGGGCAGGGGATGCCATTAGCAATGAAGGGACAAAGGTGGAGAAATCTGTATATGATGCCACTAAACCCAGTGGCCTTGCTCAATAATAATAAGTGGCCCAACCAACTGTTGTGGATGGGACCTTCAGCAGCAAAAGCACAAGTTGGGGGAAACATGCAGCACCTGAGAAAGCTCTTACAGCTGCTGTGTCTGGACTTCTGACACCGCATATACCTAACTTGTGCTCATGGGGATAATCCTCCACCTGCTGCTCTTCTACCTCCATCAGCAGTGGTGGTCACTGCTACTGGGAGCCATGCCCAGGCAGAATGTGTCCTTTATTTAAAAAAATCAAACTCCTGTTTTTATTACTTCCTCCTGCACAGCCTTGCACAATGCAACAGTGTGATCCCTGCAGGTTTTATAATATGGGTTTCCTTCACTTCCTTCAATATGGGTTGGAGGGGATATTAATGAGCTCTTCTGTGTGGCAGCTAAGCAGAGTGGTAGGAAAGGATAGGTGAATGCTTTTTTGTATTGGCCAGGCATGAAATACAAATGCTTTGTAATGTTGGAAAGGAACAGACAGGGGAGCCCTTGTAAGTACATTTAGAAGAGGTGGTGGAGGTGAAGCAGGTTTATATTTGTGGCTTTGCGAGGGAAGGACAAAGGAGCACTGCCGCTCCTGTTCTTGCACCCTGGGAGCCTTACTGCATCTCTGTGCACCCTCGAACCCACACAGCTCATGTAGGCCACAGTGCCCCAAAAAGGAAAGGTAAGGACAGGGACCAAGAGGTTGTTTCGCTTTGGTGCCACAGCTGCAGGGAGAGAGCAGTGAGGTTTCACTAAGCTGGGCTGCCCATGTGTGCCAAATTCAGGCCCCCAGGCCTGCCTTGTTCCCTTGGAAGGAGGTGTTACGGCTCCTAGCTGTTGCCCCAGCTGTGTGTGGGGTGGAAGAATTTAGCTCTTCTCCTGCCAGGAGGCTGCCAGGGTGGATGCTGGAGGGGGTCCTGCTTTGCAGCAGCTTGTTGGGGCGCTTCTGGCTGCTGATGGTGAGAGGGGGCTGCCCAGGAAGGGTGGTGGTGGTGGTATGTGAGGTGGTGGCTTAGTGATCGCTAATACTGATCAGCAAAAAGAAGTGTGTTTCACATTTCAGGGCTGTGTTTGTGAGGACTTTCAGGCTTTCTCCCTCAACAGAAATGGGGTTTGGGTCAAATGAAACTGATGTGTTTACAATATGGCCCTGGGTCCATGTGTGTTGGCTGCATCTCTCACGTGCCTGGCTTGTGTGCAGTGGTCCTCTCTGTTCCCCAGTGCTGTCACTGCCTCTCCTTTTGCATAAAACAGAGGTAATGCCTTCAATGGTGTTACAAAAGCTTAATGTTTATCTCAGGTATGCAACCCAAAATTGGGTTGCGCCCAAACTTAACGTGCTCTTAAATGAGAATTAGTATGAGAATCTTAAAATGAGTGTCCCTGGGTGATAGTTGTAACAATCCTCAGCCAGAGGTGGAAAGGAGAAATGGGCGATGAAGACTGTATTATCTGCTGTTTCATATTATTGCTCTTTGAAAGGGTTTATAGTGTGTTGGTTACTCAGGGAAAAGCAGAGGCAGGACACAAATAGGCTGCAGATAGCTTTGCGTCTCGGAAGCCCTGCCTTCGTTATTATGCAGCGCAAGTGGTTGTTGGCACAAGGACAAATTCCACTGTAAATTATGCGTGATTTACATGAGAAGCTCATTAATTCTCTAACACTGGATTTAGATGGTTTCATTTGTAAAGGGTGTCATTTTAAACACTGCTGAAACATATTGCCTTCTATCTGCTGACTCAAAGTATGTGCTGAAAGATGATAAACAATAAAGTGTGTATGTGTTTGTAAATACATGCACACAGATACGCACATTTAAAAATGGTGTAAATTAGAAAGTACACTGTGTTTAGCAGTGGTGCCTGAGATGCACAAATTGGCTGCCTACTTAATAATTTTGCTTACCTCAATGTTTGCACGTCATAGACCTTGCCTTTTGTTTGTGTCGAGGTTATCAATGTGGAGCTAGTGCCTTTTCATTTTGATTTTTAGTATTGAACTTGGATCCTACTGCTTATTATTTTCTGCTATGGCCCTTGTTTTAAGGGCTTCCCCTTCCCGGGCAAGCCTTTGGACTGGCTTCAGGAGCAACAATATTCAGTCCTGAATGAGCAGTACAGTTCTGTGGGATAAGCAATAAGTAGGGTGTCTTTTTTCTTTTTCCTCATATATTCCCTGTTTTTCCCAACTCCACTGTAATTCAGAAGTTTGACTGAAAGAATGATCAGGGGAAAAAATAATCCCTCAGTGGAATTACTTTTTTATAGGGGTCTGTCTCTTGCTTCAGGATAGATACAGCCCATAGGCACACCAGAAGTAGCTGTTGTTGGAGTTCATATGTTGAGATAATGTAGTCCATACTTTCTTTTAACATTGCTTTTGCATTAAGCAGCATGACCCTTCTGCATTAGCTGAAAGAATTATATGCTCATTTTCAGCTTGTACTTATTGTTTTAATCCAGCATCTGGAGCTATGTGTTCTCTGATATAGGGCTGATGCCAAAATTTGGACGATGGTGTAAGTGTTTTATCATACATTCATGTGCTGTTTGGGTTTAAGTTGCAGCTTATAATTATTTTAAATGAGCAGTTGCTCTTTAGAAAATCTTAAGCTTGACGCAAACAATAAATGTGGGACAAGCTGCCAGACTCACCTTTGAAGTCTCTGGCCTAAGGAAACTGTTCCTTGACATCTCATTACTTTCCTTCTCTTATTAGAAACAAATGTGGACTTCCTACATGTAGATTAAATATGGCATGAATTAAGAAAGTTGAGGTAGACTTTTTGAGCAGCAGAAGAGGAGAAATTATGCTGTGCTCTGCTACAGTTTTGTTTATCAGGACATAAGTCTGAATTTATTATTTTTTATGATTTGTAAGTTAGCACAAGGAAAGAAAAAGGAATAATATTTTTTTTTGTGTGACTATCAATCTACCATTCCATATGCATTTAAACAATTTTGCCACAGGGAAAAGAAAACGTGCCTGTCTTAAGTAACCCAAACATCCACAGTGGTGGTTGTTCTTCTGCACGTAGCAGGACTTGCCTTGCTTTAAGGTCAATTTTTTTCCATTGCCTGGAGAAAGTGAGCTTGACTCACAAGGCATGAGGAAATGTAAGACAGGGTTTCAACAGAGAAGGAGGGAAATCCTGTAGCGCTCTGCTTGTGAACAGCACACATCAGACCTTCCCCGACCTTTTTTTTGGCCCTCAGGCTGAAATCTTATGTCACGACCTCTCTGCACCACTTGCAAGGAGTGGATAAACATGCTTCTGAAAATAAGAATACTGAGAACTTTTTTTTTTTTCAGCAAAACTTCCTGCATAGAAGCTTCTTATCTAATTTATTTGAGGAAAATTTCTGGGGAAAAAAAGCACCAAGAAACGTTGTGCTGTTCTCTTTTGCCTTCAACAACTTGCTTCTCATGGAAGACCATCAAAACAACATTTTGTCTAATTTAACAAGAATTGTAAAGATGATGACTATGCCTTTTTTTTCGCCCACACTGTATCTTGAATGCAAGATGCATTTGGGAGGAGCTAGGATGGGATATACATAGTTATGGTTTGCAAACAGCCAGAAATGCTATACCTGAAGTCAGTGCTTGGCAGGATGAAACACTCTTTAGGTGGTGCCACCCTGCATACCCAATATATAAGCCACTGACTGTAAAACCTGTGTTGGCTTGATTGTTTTTCCGTAGCACTTCTTTTTTGAAGACCCAGTGTTCCTGGAAGTTTAGTATGAATTCTTCTTACGTTGTTGTTGATACAGCTTGGCTAAGCTTTAGGTCTGGAAAAGCATTTTGAAATTATTTCATGTTTTTTCTGGGAGAACATGTGTGGGTCAGTTTTGTTTGAACTGTCCCAAAACAGTGTACCCTCAGAGGGCGCTTATGATTTCAGCAAGCTGCTCCCTTATGGACTGAGAAGGAGGCCTGTGTCTGGTGCAAATCTGTGCAAGTGTCATGGAAAGAACATATAGGAGCAGTGCCAGGTGATACCATGTGGAAAGCTGATCCCAGCTGTTAATGGAGCTCTTCAAGCATCATGTTCTAACATGATGTTATTTTCCAGTGTAGACAACCCTCCATGAGATCTCCCTTTCCTTTCCCCAAACCCATCATGCAATATACTGTCTTTAGTGGAATATTTTAGTTCTTTCTAAATTTTAATGAAAGTTGTATCCATAGTTCAAAATGCAAGCAAAGAAGCTAGTGTTTATTTCTTTGTGAGTGTGAAGGTGAGAGCTGTTTTGGTTATAAATGCATACAGCTCTAGGTAGATAAAATGGACAAAAGGTGGGAGAAAAGAAGAGTTATCCTTATGTGACAGGGACTCCACTGAGACAGACAGCCAAAAAACAAAGATTCCAAGTTTTGTCAACTTATGAGTGTATAAAGGAATCCCATTTGCAGAAACAGAGTGGAATAGAGTGAAATTTCCCCTTATTTCTCTAAGAGAAAGTTCCAAGAGCATTTTTTAGCTTATGTTCCTGGTATATAAGAGGCCAGGCCAAGTATTTGCCAAAAATAAAATAAAACACTCTGCCAGCAAACTACTCTCCATGTCTGTATGTGTGTGTATATTCATACATCCATATATATATATATATATATATATAAAAATTTCATAGAATGGTTTAGGTTGAAAAGGACCTTAAAGATCACCTAATTTCAACAGGGCAGGGACACCTTCCACTAGACCAGGTTGCTCAAAGTCCCGTCCAAGCTGATCTTGAACACTTCCAGGGATGGGGTGTCCACAACTTCTCTGGGCAACCTGTTCCAGTGCCTCACCACCCTCATTAGTGAAGAATTTGCTCTTTACCTATCTTTAAAACCATTACCCCTAGTCCTATCACAACATGCCCTTATAAGAAGTCCCTCTCCAGCTTTCTTGTAGGCCTGCTTCTTGAAGGCTTTAAAACCATTACCCCTAGTCCTATCACAACATGCCCTTATAAGAAGTCCCTCTCCAGCTTTCTTGTAGGCCTGCTTCTTGAAGGCTGCTATAAAGTCTTCCCAGAGCCTTCTCTTCTCCAGGCTGAACAACCCCAACTCTCTCATCCTCTCATCATAGAAGAGGTGCTCCAGCCCTTTCATCGTCTTTGTGCCCTCCTCTGGTCTTGCTCCAACAGGTCCATGTCCTTCTTATGTTGGGGGGCCCCAGAACTGAAAGCGGTGCTCCATATTTGGTCTCACAACCTGCTGGTAATGCTTCTTTTCATGCAGCCCAGGATATGGTTGGCTTTCTGGGCTGCAGGCATGCATTGCTAGGTCATGTTGGGCTTCTCATCAACAAACACCCCCAAGTCCTTCTCCTCAGGGGTGCTCTCAATCCATTCTCTGCCCAGCCTGTATTTGTGCTTGGGATTGCTCCAACCCATGTACAGGACCTTGCACTCGGCTTTGTTGAATTTCAATGAGGTTCACATGGGCCCACCTCTCAAGCCTGTGAAGGCCCCTCTGGATGGCATCCCTGCACCACACAGCTTGGTGTTGTTGGCAAACTTGCTGTGGGTGCACATGATCCCACTGTCCATGTTGCCGACAAAGATGTTAAATGGCACCGGTCCCAATACCGACCCCTGAGGAATGCCATTTGTCACTGGTCTCCACTTGGACATCGAAGACATTGGTTCCAACTCTGAGTGCAACCATCCAGTCAATTCCATACTCACAGAGTCGTCCATCCATCAAATCCATGTCTCTCCAATTTAGAGACGAGGATGTTGTGCAGGATAGTGTCAGGTGCTTTGCACAAATCCAGGTAGATGACATCAGTCGCTCTTCCCTTATCCACCAATGCTATAACCCTGTCGTAGAAAGCCACCAAATTTGTCAGGCAAGATTTGCCTGTAGTGAAGCGATATTTACTGTCACCAGTCACCTCCTTATTTGACATGTGCCTAAGCACACTTTCCAGGAGGATCTGCTTTATGATCTTGTCAGGCACAGACTGACCCTCTAAGAGGATGACACAGCTGACAGCTCAGCTGAAATGCCTCTACACCAATGCAGCATGGGCAGCAAACAGGAGGAGCTGGAAGCCACTGTGCTGCTAGAAAGCTATGACCTGGATACCATTTCTGAAATTTGGTGGGATGAATCCCATGACTGGAGTGCGGCTATCGATGGCTATAGGCTGTTCAGAAGGGACAGGTGAGGAATGAAGGACACAGACATTGCCCTCTACATCAAGAAATGGATAGAGTGTGAAGAGCTGTCTCTGTAGAATAGCCATGAGCAGATTGAAAGCTTATGGGTAAGAATCAGAATCAGGCAACAACGGGAACCTTGTGGCTGGTGTCTACTACAGGCTGCCCGATCAAGGAGTCTATTGATGAAACCTTCACACTCCAGCTACAGGAGGCATCATCTTGCAGGCTCTCATCCTGCTGAGGGACTTCAACCACCCTGACATCTGTTGGAAAAGTAGCATGGTGAGCTGTAGGCAATCCAGCAGACTCCTGGAGTGCATGGCGGATAAGTGCCTGTGCCAAGTAATAGACAGCCCTACCAGAGGGGATGCGATACTGCATCTGTTGGTCACTAATAGAAATGAGCTAATTGGTGATGTCAAGATTGGAGGCAGCCTGGGCTGCAGTGATCTGCAAAGAATAATAATCTAGGCTTCTACAGGGATGTCAGACAGAAAAGGAAGGTCAAAGAAAGTGTACCCCCCCCGATGAGCAAGACTGGCAGACTGGTAACAATGGATGAGGAGAAGGCTGAGGCACTCAATGACTTCTTTGACTCAGTCTTCAGTGGCAGTGTCTCTTCCCACATATCTTGAGTGGGACAGCAAGATGGGGACTGAAGGAGCAAAGTCCCTCCCACTGTCAGAGAAGATCAGGTTCGAACCACCCGAGGAACCTGAACATACACCAGTCTATGGGACCTGACAAGATGCATTCCAGAGTCCTGAGGGAATTGGCTGATGTAGTCGCCAAGCCACTGTCCATGATATTTGAAAAGCCCTGGCAGTCAGGTGAAGTCCCCGGAGACTGGAAAAAGGGAAACATTGCACCCATTTGTAAAAAAGGGTGGTAAGGAGAACTGGGAACTACTGACCTGTCAGCCTTACATCTGTGCCTGTGCAGATTGTGGAACAGTTCCTCCTAGAAGCTATGCTGAGGCACATGGAGGGCAGGGAGGTGATGTGAGACAGCCAGCATGGCTTCACCAAGGGCAAGTCCTGCCTGGCCAACCTAGGGGCCTTCTATGATGGAATGACCACATCAGTGGACAAGGGAAGAGCTACCAATGTCATCTATCTGGACTTCTGTAAGGCCTTTGACGTGGTCCCCCACAACATCCTTCTCTCTAAATTGGAGAGATATGGATTTGATGGGTGGACTCTTTGGTGGTTGAGGACTTGGTTGGATGGTCACACGCAGAGGGTAGTGGTCAACGGCTCAATGTCCAGATGGAGATCGGTGACGAGTGGTGTCCCTCAGTGGTCTGTACTGGGACCAGTACTGTTTAACATCTTCATCAGTGACATAGTGGGATTGAGTGCACCCTCTGCAAGTTTGGAGATGGCATCAAGCTGAGTGTTGCGGCTGACACGCCTGAGGGATGGGATGCCATCCAGAAGGACCTGGACAAGCTCGAGGAATGGGCCCATGTGAACTCAATGAGTTTCAACAAGGCCAAGTGCAGGGTCTTGCACCTAGGTCGGGGCAACCCCCAGTATCAATTCAGGCTGGGAGATGAAGGCATTGAGAGCAGCCCTGCCAAGAAGGACTTGGGGGTGTTGTTTGATGGGAAGCCCAACATGACGTGGTAATGCATGCTCACAGCCCAGAAGGCCAACCATATCCTGGGCTGCATCCAAAAGATGCAATGGCCAGCAGGTTGAGGGAGGAGATTCTGCCCCTCTACTGAGCTCTGGTGAGACCCTATCTGGAGTCCTGCGTCCAGCTCTGGAGCCCTCAGCACAAGAAAACTGTTGGAGCAGGTCCAAACCTGTTGGAGTGGGTCCAGAGGAGGACCACAAAAGTGATCAGAGGGATGGAACACCTCTCCTATGAAGAAAGGCTGAGACCGTTGGGGTTGTTCAGCCTGGAGAAGAGAAGGCTCCGGGGACACCTTATTGCAGCCTTCCAGTACTTAAAGGGGGCCTATAACAAAGATGAGGACAGACTTTTCAGCAGGGCCTGTAGCAACAGGACAAGGGGTAATGGCTTTAAACTAAAAGAGGGTAGATTTTGGCTAGTTATAGGGAAGAAATTTTTGACAATGAGGGTGGTAGTTGCCCCATCCCTGGAAATACTCCAGGTCCAGTTGGTCGGGGCTCTGAGCAACCTGATCTAGCTGAAGATGTCCCTGCTCATTGCAGGGGGGTTGGACTAGATGACCTTTAAAGGTCCCTTCCAACCCAAAGATTCTATGATTCTATGACTGGCCTGTAGTTCCCTGGGTCTTCCTTTTTTCCCTTTTTAAAAATGAGGGATTTGTTTCCCCTTTTCCAGTTAGTGGGAATTTCACCAGACTGCTATGGCTTCTCAAATATGATGGATAGTGACTTACCAACTTCCTCCACCAGTTCTTTCAGGACCCGTGGATGCATCTCGTCAGGTCCTATGGTCTTGTGCACCTTAAGGTTCATTAGGTGGTCTTGGACCTGATCTTCTGCAGTGCGCAGTTCTTCAGTCTCCTAGTCACTGTCTTTGTCTTCTGCGACTTCAGCGCTAAGGCTTGAAAACTTGCCAGTGATGACTGACGCAAAAGAGTCATTGTATACCTCAGCCTTCTCCATATCCCACGTAACCAGGTTTCCTGTTTCCTTCTGGAGTTGACCCACATTTTCCCTAGTCTTCATTTTATCACTGATGTACCTATAGAAGCTTTTCTTGTTCCCCTTGATGTCCCTGGCCAGATTTAATTCTATCAGGGCTTTAGCTTTCCTAACCTGATCCCTGGCTGCTTGGACGATTTCTCTGTATTTCTCCCACACTACTTAACCTTGCTTCCATCCTTTGTAGGCTTCCTTTTTGTGATTGAGTTTGTCCAGGAGCTCCTTGTTCATCCTTGCAGGCCTCCTGGCATTTTTGCCTGACTACTTTGTTGGGATGAATCGCTCCTGAGCTTGGAGGAGGTTGTGCTTGAATATTAACAAGCTTTGTTGGGCCTCTCTTCATTCCAGGGCTTTATTGCATGGTACTCTACCACGCAGATCCTTGAAGATGCCGAAGTCTGGTCTTATGAAGATCAGGGTAGTGAACTTGCTGGGTACTCTACTCGCTGCCCCAGGGATCTTGAAGTCTGACATTTCATGGTCACTGCATCCAAGGCTGCTCTTGATCTTCACATTCCCCGCCAGCCTCTCCTTGTTGGGCAGAAACAGGTCCAGCATAACACCTCTCCTCGGTGGCTCCTCTATCACTTGGAGAAGGAAGTTATCATCAATGCATTCCAGGAACCTCCTGGATTGCTAAAGCCCTGCTGTGTTGTCCCTCCAACAGTCATCTGGGTGGTTGAAGTCTCCCATGAGGACCAGGGCTTCAAAATAAGAAAAGCTTTATCCCATCTTTGCACACTTTTCCATATAAGGATGCTTGGGTTGGGTTTCTGCATTGTTCTGTACATTAGCAAGCCTGTATGTAGGTCATTTTACTCCCAACCAAAGCACTGAAGAAAATCAGCAGTTAATGTTATGCAAAGTAGCATGAGGCAAGTGTGTCACCTGTAATATGACAAGGTATTAGCTTGTTAAGTCAGAGAAATGAGCTGGACAGGCTGGAGTTTTAATCTGACTCTTGACTGTTTTGCCAAATAGATTTCAGCTAAGTGAGGTGAATGTTTATAATTAATTTTGGAACAGCTTAATTTTTATACCTTAAGCAAACTGGCATCTTGTTTTAGGTTCTGAAACAGGGAGGCAACTCAGCATGAGTCTGCACGTGATTATTTAAAAAGACACAGGCTTAGGGACTCTGAAGTCATGCTTGGGGTTGAGCTGCTGCTAGGCATTCATGCACTGTGGCGTTATCTCCCTCAGTGGCAGCTTCATGGTGAGGCGAAGTCTGAAACTCTGAGATGCACAGACAAAACTACTCGAAGGATACGAGCGTATCTCTTCTCTTTGTGGTGGTTTGCTGCTGGCATAACTTTAATGACATCAGTCACTTAATGAGTGACACTGCTGTAATAAAAACCTGGAGACTAATGGTGTTTGTGATACCATGTCTCATCCAGTCTTTGGCTGCTGCTAAAAACTCACTGTTAGTCTCTTCCCCACCTTTTCCACGGCTGAGCGAACATCAGTTGATCAAGAACTGTCTTTGCCTTTGGTGCTTGGGGTCCTGATTTATTCTTGCATCCAAACAGTAGCCAAGCCCAGGTCCACTTAGTTTCCAAGGCTGGACAAAATCTGGTTTATAGGCATAGGCAGGAGCTCTAACGAATGATGATGTTAAGACACAAAGTGAACAATTAGTTGTTTTAAGTAAATGAAGAATTACTCTTAAAAGGCCAGGGGACACTTAATGCAGCACATGACAGCAACACTGTTGTCCCTTCAGTGATGCTATGCACAGTTCTCTATAGCTTACGATGTTCCTTGGCTCATCTTAGCTGAACAGTAGCTGTTGTGCCACCTTCTTGCTGGACCCTGTCCTGCATGTTCATGTCTTCTGGTCTGCCCAGACAGAGCAGGTTAATGTTTTATTTCTGAGTTAATGGATATCATTATCTTAAGATAATTTCTCTAGGGGGCTTTCCCAGTGAATTGTTAGTAACTTGCATGTCTTTCTAAAATCTGGTCCCATTGAAGTTGAGAGAGGGCTGAAAATTATTATGGAGGAAACACGCTAGTTCTTAAAACCTTACAAATGGTGTTTCATTCCCCACCCCACCATGCTTTTAATTCTTTAAGGATCCCTAAATAGGAGCTTTTTAAATCAAAGCAGTAAGGAGCAAAAGTGTGGCACAGAGTTATGAGCCAGATGTCGGTCGTGGTAACTCAGGTGCACTGTTCCCTAACACCCACTCAGCTTTTCTCGTGGCAGTTCCCCAAAGAGGACATGGGGGCTGGATGAAGCTGAGATCAATCCCCAGCCTCTGGCGTTTGTTTGCTAAGGGCTGAAGCCGTGTATTGTTGTAGTTGTGTGAACTGAGAAACAGAACATGATGTTGGGAGCAAGCCTGGATCTTGGGAACATATTGCTCAAGAGACCAGAAACTAGGCTGCTATCCTTGTGCCAAACCAAAATCAAAAGCCATGTGGGTTTTGGAACATTAAAAAAAACCAAAACAAAACAGTGTTAAAGAGTAAGCTGGATTTGGTGATTGATAACTTTTTTCTCTCAGATTTGACTTGTGCTGTACCCCTGAGGTCTTGCAGTATAGGGAGCTGAGTATGCACATCAGAGAACTGAAAATCTGATCAAAATATTGATGTCTTGAAGTGCAGGATTGAGGAGTATTTCTGGAACAAGTAGTGGTGCTATGCTGTGTTGTCTCGGGGTAAAAAAGAGGGAAGAGGGTTTTTCTTGTAACAGTTTCTCCTCTGGCTTTTCCAAAGTTTTGTTCAGGACTATGGCTGGGATAGCTTTGGACGTTGCATTAAGCATTTTAGTTGGGAACTGGACGTAGGTGCTGTTCCACATCCATAGCTTGGTACAGAGAACAATTAAGAAACAAAGGAAAAAATGTGTTGAACTTCCTTAGTTTCTGACCTGAGATGTGGTAGAGCGTGGAAGGGGAAGATTTCCATGTAGAGTGAAGGAGGAGGAAACCTGATGGAGAAGAAGGCTGTGCTTTTATTTTTATACTCCCAAGACATAAGAACCTAACGTACTTTCTTTGCAAAGAAAGAGAGAGGATGGTGGGGGCAGGCTTAATTCTGGGACATCTGGCCCCAGTGAAGCTCTTGCTGGTGATTAAGTCCATCTTGAAATCAGCCTTTTCAGCAAACACATAATTACTGGGGTTTCATACCTACTTTGAATGGTTAACATATGATGTCCTTATACATTGTTTTTCTGGCAGCTCATTTTCTCCTGCAGTGTGTCTGTGCAGGATTTACACACTCAGTTTGTGTTGATGGTGTCTCACCTGACAGGTTTTGGTATAGGAAGGTTAAGGCTGCTTGTGGGGGCTTGTGAAGACAGAAGAATTATGCTTGAGCCCAGCATTAGTCATGCTAAGCTGCTGCAGACTAATTTGTCACTAAATCTTTACTTCTTTTGTTAGCAGGATGCTACCGATTTAGTCAGCTCTACTTGTGCACCTTGCAATAAGGCTGATGAACCAGTCAAAAAATGGTGACATTGGCAGGGTTTCTCCCATCCAGATATCCTACTTTCTTCTCTAAACACGGGCAGGAGTACTGTAAAATATAGCCAAAGGAGCAGAAAATGCAGATCGGCTTCAAACTCTTACTAGTGCAAGTATCTTTCTATAGGGGGAAATATGAAAAATTTAAAATACGCTACTAAAGTTTGCATTAGAAATTCTGCATCTCCTTACAAGAGGTGAAATAGTGCTCTCCTAGTGTGCCTAGCAAAGGTGATTTTGAAGAGTTATGTTGCACTTGGAATTCTTTTGATACTGAAACTGGATTAAAAAGGTAATAAATGTTACGAGATTTGCTTTCTTCTTTTATGCTTGGAAGATGATCAGGCACTGCAGAGGACAGCATCAAAACTGAAGGAAGTTTTATCATAGAATCTCTGGGTCAGAAGGGACCTTTAAAGGCCATCTAGTCCAACCCCCCTGCAATGAGCAGGGACATCTTCAACTAGATCAGGTTGCTCAGAGCCCCATCCAACCTGGTCTGGAATATTTCCAGGGATGGGGCATCTACTACCTCTCTGGGCAACCTGTGCCAGTGTTTCACTGCTTTCATCATGAAAAATGTCTTCCTTATATCTAGTCGAAATCTACTCTCTTTTAGTTTAAAACCATTACCCCTTGTCCTATTGCTACAGGCCCTGCTGAAAAGTCTGTCCCCATCTTTGTTATAGGCCCCGTTTAAGTACTGGAAGGCTGCAATAAGGTGTCCCCAGAGCCTTCTCTTCTCCAGGCTGAACAACCCAAACTGTCTCAGCCTGTCCTCATAGGAGAGGTGCTCCTACCTGTTTCTTGAGCTCAAGCCCTCTTCAAGGAGAGGATTGTTCATCTTTGTTACAGAGGTGAGATCATTGGCTTCCTCATATGCAGCTGTCTAGGTACTGTCACAGTCTTAATGGGAATTGCTAGATTGATTTTTCATAGTTATATTACTTTGTTATGAGTATGGTTCTTGGTCTGAATTTGGTCGAGCTGAAAACCCCTGACCGGGTAAACAGTGAGCAAACATTCAGGGCATCTCATGGTTGACAGTCTGATGAAAGTGGGCAGGAGTATATTTACGAGCCCTTAGCTGTTTTCATTAACCTAATAAAAGGTTTCTTTGATTTTTCTTTTACCTTTACTGCTTGTTACTCTAAGGAGCCATATCAAGTACAAGACTTCACCAATCAAAAGCTGCTACTACGGCTGAGAAGTTAAGCCGTGGACTTCAGCTGTGAATTTGCTGCATCATTTTATCAGTTTTTCTTTTTTCTTTTTTCCTCTCCATAGCGCAGTCTTATACTCAATATTATGGTACCCAAAGGCAGCTTATGGGGATCCAGAACAGCATGTTGCATGTTACTTTTGTTGTTTTTGTTTGTGTTTTTTTTTTTTTTTTATAAAGATCAGTTAAAGATATGTGTACAGCAAGTAAAACAGCCTGATTTGTGACCATCCTGGGATTTTTTTTCCCCTCTTAGTTTTTCTGCAATGACATAAGATGGAGGAAAATAGCTTTACAATTTTAGGAGTTAGTTATAACGAATGAGTATTTGCACTGGCTGTGCACAAGGATAGATGTCACGTGGACCTTGGTGGGAAGTACTTTTGATTACTTTAACATGGATGATGCTCATTCAGCTTCAGAAGAGAGCTCTCCTGATTGATATTTTTAATGAGCTAGGGGAGAGTATTAAAACTGCCTGCCTGTCCACCTACAAGCCCTCAAGATAGAGAGCTAAATCAATGTGAAGCATTAGAAGTAGAACAGGTTATCTAACCAGGCATTTTCTCTGGTGTATATGGTATTCATGTATGTGCATGTCACACTTTTTTATTTCTCTATTGTCTTACGAAGCAGCATCAATGACTGTGCTCCCATCAGCAGCCTTGAGTAACGCTTATCTAGCCGACAGCCTGAAAACAATATAGCATGCCCAATTTCCTTGCCGGTTTGAGCCACTGAAACAAATTCAGTCTCCTTTATTTTTTTTCTAGCCAAAGGATATGAGAGGGTATGTGGAGGAATGAGTGTTTGTGTGTACGTGCATGGTTGTACATGTGTGTTTGCTGCATGGGCTGATAAATGTTTGGGATGACCTGGGACCTAGAAGGGATACCTGTGAGTATGATACTTTATAATTAAAATAAACAGAAAACCTTTGGTAGCAGAACTTATTGGAATCAAGGAAAATATCGGATTCTGGGTGCTATTTCAAAGTCCTTTTCATCAAAATGGAAGTGACATAATCAATATGTAGCTCTTTGGCTGTTAACTCTGTGATTTAGCTGAAATCACATTAAATGGAATAGATTTTATTCCTGGCTCAGGCAGAGAGGGTTATATTTAACTGAACTCTCTGGAAGTCAACTATTTGGGAGCTGCCAACTCTTCACAAAATGATGATGCCTGTAGCTGTAACCAAACAAATCATGATATCGTTTCTTTGTCATTACTGACGCAGGCCCTGCTTTATAATGTACTAAACACAAGAAGTTCTGGTGGTGTGCATCCTGTTTGCTCTTCCTAATTTTCCTGTTGATTTCTTTGCCTGTCTGGTCTCAGGCGAGCCTCATCATGCCTTTCCTATCCTATGATATCTTTGCAAGAAACGATCTCCCTACCGTTGATTTGAAAACCTCTGCTGTAGGCAAAATTGCAGGCCAGTGTTTTGGAAAGGTTGGGGACTGCACTGAGTTTGCAGCTGTGGGGAGCATCTGTAACCAGGAGAGATGTAAGTGGGAGCAGTTGTATTTACCACTGCTGTAAATGACACGCAATGGTTTTAAGTTCAACACTTAAACTGAGTCAGTCTCTATTGGCAATCTACAGGTAAGAAGACTACAATAATTATTTCTATTAATTTCCAAAAAAGCTATTAATAAGATGCATTCAGAAGGCCTTAGAAGCCAATATTTCCTATTGCAAAACAGTTTTTAAAAATTATTTTTGTTTGTTGCAAAAAACCCACCCCACCACATGAACAAAATCCAAACAAAAACCGTCTTGCGTTCTGGAGATGCTGTCATGAGAGAGGCCTCCTAGGTAGCATCTGTTCACACTTCCCACATATTGTGTAAATATATCTCCTTCAAGTATTTAATCTTCCCAGAAGTCATGCTTTCCTCTCTTCTCTAAGCAAGAAAGCTGGAATCCTCTCCCTCCTTACAAAGCCCACCTGTAGCTTGGCAGACTACCAGCTTAAGGTTGTTTGGGTTGGGTTGTTGTGGGTTTTTTGGTGGTTTGTGGTTTTTTTTTGATAATGCTCCAATTTTAATTTTTCCATAAAAGTTGTAAATGTTTCTGGAGTTATGAATGATCTCATTTCCCCCTTTCCCCCATTCCCCAGGAACATTCCTAATAAGTTACTCAGTCGCTCTCTCTTCTGAACAGGGAGAATTTCAGCCATAAATAAAGCAACACTCAAAACTGTAAATAATGTTTGGACAGCTTGCACTGAGGGTTTCCCAAAGGGAAGAAACTATTTTGTTGTGGCAGTGTATCACGGGGCTGTCCAGTGTCATGCTGGAAGCCGATGGTATTGCTTCGGAGCATGCTGTTAACGTGCACAGAGTGCCTCCAAGTTCCTGCAAGTTGGGTTGTGTTATTTTTTTCTCCAAGGACTCCTGAAAAATTGGCTTGTAGTATGGGGAAGTAAATCACGTTGATTAGAGGAGGGGAAGGGGAAAAAGGAAGAGGAAGAATGAAAGTCACCGAATAGTAACCGGTGCTAAGAATTCCACGCTAAGGCTGTAGCTGCAGCCTTATCTCAGGACTTGGTTGAAAAAAAAAATGTCAAGAACATATGTCAATGACAGATTGCCAACCTTAGTATTTAATTCCTGGCATTTTGTGGGTTTATAGGATTTGCTGACAAAAAGGTGAGGGGGGAGGGTTGGATGGGGATGTAATTTCCTGAGTGTTCTTCTTGAAGGGAAAAATCTCAACCCATCTTCTTTTATTTGAATATATTCGAAACAGCCTGAACAATTGTAGTTTTCCATTAGATTAAATACCTTTGAGTTACAACATTTTCTCTCCTTTAAAAGCAGTTTCTAAAGCATTGGAGAAGTATGCATAATTAAATGCTTTCCTGATTTGAACTTCATTAGGAGGCAGTCTATTTCTTTCTTCATGTGACGCCTCTGAGCTTGTGGACTTATGGTCTATTTAAATGTGCGTGTTTACAAAGATGTGAATAACCCCTGTCTGCCTGTTCTGCAAAGATGTATAATAAGCAATAGTTTGAAAACTTCTCAGAAGCTTGACAGTGCGGATATTAAAAACAAAGCCTGATATTGCACGCAAGTGTTTATTTAGACACTAACTAGCCACAGTATATAAAAATGCTCTGTGCTTCCTCACTTTGCCTTTTTATCTCTAAATCTCTATCTACCCACTGAAATATCCTTGATCCGAAAGCCTGCTTTTGGTATGGGCCCTCAACAGGGAACCGTTTTAAGTGATGCAATTAGAAACTTTTTTTTGAACTCTTGGGAATTTCATCTGCATATCTCTGAATATTATACACTGAGTGGACAACATGGAGGAAACTATTAAAACTTTTGTGGGCAAACCACAAAACAATTTGCATCTAAATTATTATTTCCTTTTTTTTCTTTTTCTTCTTTTTTTTTTCCTCTCCAGAGCAATTTCTGTAAGAAGGAGGTGGGGATTAGAGGTCTCTCTTTCCTTTAGAGGTATGACCTGTTTCTCTCTTGACCAAGGAAATAGCTTGGGAAAATGAAAATGCTGCTCCGATAGAGGGTTTGAAGCATTTTGAGAAAAGGTTCTTTGATATGTAAAAGGTCTTTTAATATTCACAAAGGCCCTGGGTCTGTTTACGTCTGCATCAATCTACTGCCATTTTTCCCATTGAGCAAGAGTACATGGAAACTGCTTTCAGTGGTTGGGTGCCAGAGTTTGCAAAGTGCTGGGTTGCAGTTTTTTCCCTTTTTGCATCAGCATCTAAGGAAAAGGCAAAAGCCTTATCTTTTGGTTGTGTATCATCTCAGTACGTACTTTGAGTTTGTGAGGTCCCCTGGCATTACAGAAGGAATACATGAACTTAATAGGTTTTGTTTTTTCTTTTTTCCCAAAATGATGTTGTAAGTAAGTTTTGCAGACTGTAAACTCTGTGCTGGTTATGGTGGGCTCCTCCTAACCTGTCCAAATCTGAGACTACAAAATGTGTCTGGGTTCAAGTTTGTTGATGTACCTTGTAAAATCTGCAGGTGACACCTCCAGTGGCAATTAAAATACTCCACGAGCCCTTTGTTTCAGGTTTTATTGAGCCAACAAATTGCCCTAGCAAAATGATATGCTTTATAATCTCCATGAGTTAGTTGTTCATTTCAGGGCCCATGAAATTTAAAAGCTAGGCAGGCCAGTCGGCAGTACTTGTAAAGCCCCTGAGTCTGTCTTTGCAGGTTGAGAGACTTAAAAATCCCCAACAGAGTGTGGATGTCCATTATAATCTTCAGGGATCTGCCATGAAAGGGTTGGGGGAGTTTGCAAAATCCTCTGGTAAACCAGAAGATCATATAGCCACACATGGCATGCCAGTTCTTTTCTTATTAGGGGTTAGCTGAAATCCATCCTTCTGATGCTCATGAGGACTACAATGCCTGTGCTGAAGGCAAGGGGTATTTTTAATCCTGCTCTGAGGCTCTGGGGGTTTATGTTCCTGTGTGGCTGCCATCTTCTCTGCTCCATTTCATTTGGTTTCCCTGGCAAAGATTTATTTACTCTCATCAGTCTTTCCTCCTGTGGATTGGGTGACTTAAGCCTGGTCCTTGGTAAAGTGCATCTCTTTGAGCAGGTAGAAACCCTGAATAAATGGGATGAAGGTGCACATCTCTTCTCTGTAAAATATGTTTGAATATCACATATGTAAGCACAGACCGTGGTGCTGGTGCATCCAGCCTCATGGCGTAGGCATGAGTGGAGAAGAGAGAAAAGCATGGCTTAGTGTGGTCCACTGCACTTGAAGAAAGGCAGTAAAGAAATATTTGCTTGCTTAGCTCTGTGGCAAAACCATGATAAGAACTTGAGAGGTCTGTCCTTTTTGGCACATATAGGTAGGAGAGTTTGGGGTGTGAATATCGCAAGGTAAACTATCTCATGATGCTTTCCTGAATAGTGCTTGTATTTAAGTCCCTAAGTGTGAAAGAACAGGCTTGAAATCCCTTGCTTTCCCCATTTGAGGCAATGAATGGCAAGGTGGTGTTGGTGCACGGAGGGGCTCTGGTCTATAGGTGGGTGCTACCTGGGACTTCAGGGCAGGGAAATATAAGCATTTCCAAACATGATTCTGTTTTCATATATAATGGTCGCTGTGTTCTTTCTGGAGAAACATCTGCCTGGATGAAATCTTTTGCCGGAGGCTTTCATGAGGTTTAGTCAACAAATGCCTGATTTTGACTGTTGAGGACCAAGTCCAGACTCTTGAGGTGGGATTATTTCTGTAAAAGAGACTTGCTGACTTCTCTGGCTTGTGTGCGTGCACAGGCATGTATGTACGTGCATACCTTCTAAATTGTAAATTGTTGTAAATTGCTACCAGCTTTTGAACTTAAGGGGAGGATGGAAGGGCCAAGAAAACCAAAACAGTAGAGGAAAGAGCCCACTCTACCTTCAAGGTATCTCAGGATCTCTTAACAAAACCTGCATGCTTGCAGGGCTTATTTGGCATTAATGAAGCACTGACAAATATTTTTGCAGCTGGATTAGTGCTAATGAAAACCGTTAGTTTTGGAAGGACCTGTGTGCAGAACTGTGTGTTGCTTAATTTCAACTCCCTTGCATTGCTCAAGTCTGGGAGAGTATGTGGACAGCTGTGGCTAAATGGTTGTCCGGTTCTAATGCTCTGGGCTAGGCACTCACTGTAGGTGATGTTTGAAGATAATAGCATGTCTAGACCTTTGGTCTAGCCTAGGATGGATGTTTGAATGAAGAGATAACGTGTTTGAAAGCAACTTTTTGTTTCCCTTGATGCTATTGTAGCTGAAGTGTGTGGTGTTCTCAGTTAAATGAAAGGATAACATGCCTAAAAGTGTGAGAGAAGTCCAGGAGAGCAAGTAATTTTTATTTTCCAGCATCGAGAACTGATGAATAAACCCTGACCATCCTGCTGTAGTCACGGAGGGTTTCACAGTAGCAGAATTACTGTGTTAGAGGTCCTCAGAAGCAGGACTGGGACAGCTTGCAATGATCCATGTCATGTCTTGGTGCCCTTGAAGCCCAGTGCATGCAGGTGTGTATGATGGGGCTGGAGGTGGGAGAGGGAAGTGAAGGGTGTAAGAATTCCTCCTGAACACTGTTCAGCAGCTTAGTGTGCAACAGATAATTCATCCTTGATGTAAGTGTCCAGGTATACCCCTAAAAATTAATTTCTTGTTGAAAACAGCAAGCCAGGTACTTCTTCAGAATTTGTCCCTGTTGTATCTCTGGAGCGATACCAGCTCATAATGGGTGGTAGTAGGGTATTTATTTGTAGAAAGAAAACAACCAGGTTGGGAAAGCAGGGCTATTTGGCTCGGGCCCTGACTCTTGGTTTGTTGTATGTTATAATACATAGAGGGTTGTGACTTCAAGTTTGCCTCTGTGCTCTGGAACTGCTGTATGCCTCGCTTGGATCATTTGCCTTAAAGGTATTTTCTCTTAAGGACAGTGCCTGCCTTTATTTTAGGTTTTGTTCCCTTTAAACTCCTCTTCTAAGAGGATTGCACAGCAAGAGTTTCATGGAATATTTTTTTTCCAATATATGTTTATTTTGAGGGAATAATGTAAGCGTATAGAAGTAGGATGCTATTGTGATATATTTATATAAAGTATTAGAATGTGGAGAGGTTGATTTATAACACTGAATAGTTAATGGGAGTAAGTAATAAATTACAACATTAGCCTTACTGGATGTTTGAGATCCTTGCTTCTTTGTGTGAGTCTGTGGATAGGATGGCAGCTCTGTTTTTCCGTATGCATCTTGTGGACTTTGATACATTGGTTTTATATCATTATGTCAATTCAGTGAGGCAAAAGGAAACTTTTTTTATTTGCAAGTTTTGAAAACATGGGGAATAGGGGTATTTCTTTCCCTCTCTGTGTGTCCTCAGCTTCTTCCTCTTTGTTTCTGAAAGCAGCCCCAGTACTTGTGCCTGTGGAGCGCTGCAGTGGAGCTCCAGCTCCAGGACATTACTCAGTGACAGCAGCAGTAGACATAAGAGGTGAGGAGGTAGTTGGAATGGCCAGTAGGATAAATTGCAAGTCGAAGAACTTTTTTTTTTTTTTTTTTTTTTTTAAAGGACAATTTATTATGCAAGTTTGTGTAGGTTTCTTGTGGCTGTAGAGGTCTGCAGTGAGATTCACTAAAAAACATGGAAGATAGCTATAAGATATGCATTGGAAGACTGGTATTTATTCACTTTAGATCTGAATCTGTGCCTGCAAAGTCAACATGCTTCTGATCTCTGAAAAACCCCCACTGCTGCCAAAGCCAAGTAGGGAATGGGAGGGAAGGCCCAGGTGTCCAGCAGAGAGGGACTGCTTGGGCAGTACCAGACTGGCTTTTCTCATGCCCTGTTCCTGGGTACCACTGAGAGCCCTGATGTTAGAATCTGGGAGATGAATGGCAAATGCATCTCTGAAGTGTCATTTTGCAGGCAGGAGAATAATGCCACAAGGAAGACTTGGGAATTTCTGGTTTATGGAAAATGGAGATATTTGATTCTGGTTCTGCTCCTCTGAATTGAATTTAAGACCCAGTAAATAAGTACAATGTTGATAATGTGTAAATTATTGCCTCTGGAAGTAGAAAAGAAGTATTACAGCAGGGATAGTTAGTGATGAAAGACCACTGGTGATCAGTAAGCCTTTGAACATTAGAGCAATATGTGCTATGTAAATATATGGCTTGGCTTGGCTAATTATTCCAAGGAAGAATTGGTGACATACAATCAGGACATGTCAGAAAAGAAAGCATCCACCTTTGAATGGCAAAGCATAATTGTTATAGACACAATTGATAGTGGCCAGTATTGGGCTCACACTAATGGTTGCTCAAACTGTTAGATCAGCTTTTTTTGTCAGACCTCAGATTTGGTCCGACAGCAGCAAATGTCTTCTATCAAAGTGTTAGTTTCTTTTTATTTTTTTCCCCTTCCTGTTCTTTTTTAGTCATTTGACAATAATTTACTACCTTGCTTAGCTTTTTAGTCAGTTGTCTTCCACTCCGGAAAGCCAGGTTTCTTAAGTGCTTCTATGATGCCAAGTTAATTGCCTGAAAATAAGTGCTTGAAGATGGATCAAGTATTGTCTCATCAGCATTCAGCATCCCTGCCAGGGCATGGGAGGGGGAAGGGAGGCAACACCAAGAAGGTTTGAGGAAAAGTAATCGGGAGCAAAGGAAAGCACAACAGTCCTGCAAATGTCCCTGGTGAGCCAGCAAAGCTCTCCTTGGATGTGACCGAATCCCTGCTGTACTCGCAGGTTGTCCAGTGAAATGTCAGCAGTGCTGCAGTGTGGACACAGATAGGATTGATCTCCCCTCCCCAAAAATGAGAGTGGGTCTCATTGTGAGTGAGTGAGCTTTTGGGTGTCCCTGGTCTTGATTCTTTACCAAGGCAGAAGTTGAAGCATGTACCTACCTATTCAAGCAATACTTGTGTTACCACTGCTTCGTTTTCTCTGCCTCTCTGTAGAGCAAGGGCAGGGAGTAGGTGTTCCTGACTTGTCATTATGGTGGGGATGATTTCTAGGTAATTGAGCAGTCTGAAGTACGTGTGAAATGCAAAGATACACAAGAGCGATTTTACAAGTTAGAAGTGGGGAAAGCAGACAAAAAATCACAGTTGGCCTGACCAGCATCAATAATGGACGTTGTGCAGTGACCAAAGTGCAAACTGAGTCCTG
>NW_010529518.1:237884-266117 GCF_000687285.1 Phaethon lepturus | reverse complement strand
GTCGTGGGCAGGCACTGGCAGCTCTTCTTGAGAGCACAAATGTGTTAGGGGTACCCGGCAGTCCAGCCTTGCTTGTCATCTCAAGTTGTGCTCCCCAGATCTGGGGAGAGGAAGGGGACTACCACCCCCTCCAGACTTGCCAGGACCGCCAGGGCTTTTGCTTTATCCTCCTTTACTGAATACAGCCAGAGCCACTCCCTGGGATTCAACAAATCCTCTACTATTTCAGGGCCTGAGGGTATTGGCAGTGCTCCTTAGCCCTCCTGCCCCATTCTTCCTCTGATTGCTTACGCTCAGGTGCATTGGACTCTGCATCCCGAGGGATTTCTTGCAGTCCTCTGTCTCTGTGACCCACTGGGCAGATTTGCCCTAATGGCACGTATATTTGTGCCAGCCCCCTTACCTGACCTCACTGAGTTTGAACACCTTTTCTGCTCACCTTTAAATCTGGGAAAGCCTCCCTGCTCTGGAGAAGGAGCAGGCTTTTATTCCAGCTTATGCATCGTCAGTGGATTTGTTAACTAAGCTTTATATGTAAATTTTTAATAAATGAGATGTCAGAGCTTTTGAGAATCTGCCTGTCTTTCACATGCCACTGGCAGAGCCTGCAGTTAGAAATACTGGTGTTACACTAGCAAATTTGATATAGGTGCATGAATATATGTGTAGCCTATATTAGTCGCTTTGGAGTGACTAGTATATTTTATTTTAAAACCTTTTCTACCTTTCGGCATTCATCTTGAGATCAGAAACATTGCAGTCTTTTACTTCATTAGGCAGCACTGAAAGTAAATAATTATAGTTGAAAATCACTCTGAAAATATTAAACATTGCTTTAATAAGTGCTCCCCATCTACATTTGTGCCTTTTGTCAGATGTGCAACCCTCGATTAATGTGTCAGCCCTTCTTTACTGTTCATCTGTGAATGTTATCCCACTTAGCACTTGTATTTTTGAAGGACCTGTCACTGCCGTGTCTGTGCAGCTCTTCCATATCTCATTTGCCAAACAGGTTGGGGCTGGCAATAACCAGAAAGGAGTGTAATGAGCCAGAGAGAGCCCAGCAGGCCTGGTGCATATATTCAACAGCATCCTAGGTGATAAATTCACACGTATACTTTTGTCGGTGCTCACGCAGTGATGTCAGTTCAATAACATCCCTTCAGGACATTAAGATGGATTTTACATTTATAATGAATGAGATAATTTGATTATTGTTGCTAGCAGCAAAGAGGTTTAGAGATAGTCCAGTTCTCAGCCCTGTGAGAAGCAGAAATGATGAAAGAAACATTGCTGCATTCCTCAGCACACATTTGATCCATCAATCACCCAGACAAAGTGTGCACTCCTAAACCATTAAAGTGTAACATCTTCTCCTCAGACTTTTGAGTTTACTGACTTTAAAGCAGCAAGTCAATTAGGAAGCCAAACCTCGGCTGGGAGGAGAGGGGGAGAAGAAAAAACACTATTAAAATACTAACTTGACATGCTTAGGTTTGTTTGATAGGCTAACAGACTGTTAATATTTAATTTTAAAAACCTGGATTCTGTCCAAAGCAAACTTATGAATAGCATAAGTCATATTAAAGCAAACTTTCATTAAGCAACAGCTTTCTCATAATTAGTTTCAGCAGAAGGATACGGTTTCAGAGAAACTATGGCATTTCTTTATTTCTATAAAAGAGCTTTCTGCTAAAGGTTATTTCCAGAGGGTTACTCATCATGTGGTGTGATGAAATAAATGAAGGACTGATAAATCTGGAAGAAAACGTAGACCAGGAGCCCAGCTCCTGTCCTCTTCCTGATAGTCCCTCGGACATGAGCGTTGCAATAAAATTTAACCTCTAGATGCTGTCACTGGGGGGTACTTCACGGGTGAAGTGTGTTGGTCGCAGTTCTCTGTTGGAAATGTCACTGTTAGTTAACTGCTGAATGACTAGGCAGGAAGAAAAGTGCCAAGAAATACAGTGTAGAGTGATTCTGAAATGAAATTGTCTGCTTAAATGACAGGCCAAGGTAGTTGAATGGGTGTATTGGAAATAGCTGCTTAAAGATTTGACTGCCGCGCAAGATGCTCACAGCCCTCATGTGCTTACGTCCCATCCAGTTGTTGCAGTAATGCGTTCTGTGGCCAGCAACAGATTGTACGTGTCCCCCAGGCCAGCTGTAATGAAAGTCATAAAGCTTTGTTATCAGAGATTTTGACCTCATGTAGTACTTATGCTTTTGCCTTTACTTTCTTAAACTGCATTAAGTTAATTGATGATGAGGGGAGGAACATGCACAGAAATATCGAAAGGGAGCTAGGAGCCCAAATTCTCCTCAAACTGTGCTCAATTCCTTAAATAGAAACACACACATGCAAAAAGACAAAATGTATCCCAAAATAATTAGATAGACATGATGATGTGTAATTAATGACTTTTTTCTTATATCATTATTTTAAAGCTTTTGCATTTTCCCAGTACTTCCAGCATTTGACCTAGTAAGGTCTCTGCAATGATGAGGAGCAAGGGAGGTTTTATTACTCATTGGCCTGTGTTTATTTTCAATGTCTGTGCCTTAGAAGCCATAATATGCATGTGTGACAAGTGTTTGTATTTCCTGGGTGGGAGAAATGAGTTGTGGGAGATAAAGGGGTCAGTGGGTGGTGTCAGCAAAAAGCGTCGGAGATGGCCCTCGTCATGAGTCCTGCAGCTGCTCCTCAGAGGCATGGGAGTCATGTTCTTGACAGCTTCCCCTCCAAGGTCTTCGGATTGGCTCTTAATTGGCAAGCTCATTAGCAGGCTCACTAACAGGAGGGAAAGCGAGCCAAATTTGTATTCTGTCAGCACTTGCTGTGAGGAGTCAGTAATCAAATAGCTTTTTTACAGTGTCTTCTTTGGTGTCTACTTCTGATGGCTCAGGTTTGTGGGCCTGCTATAAACCCCAATAAATATAACAGCCATTAATAACTGATTGACCAAAAGGATTTATGTAATCATGGGATTACAGATGCTAATTCCTTTCTCCAGTCATGTTTCTGCATTTTATTGATCGTGGAACTGGCTGTAAAACTGATTTAAGCTAATGGCATGACAATGCAAGGGTGCGTTTAATGCCACTTGGATGCCAAAAGACTGCCTTGGTAGAGTGATACTTGCGCTGGTTTCACAAACACTTGAAGAGGGAGGGGGAAACAGTTGTGTGTCCCCAGGGCAGCTTCTCCAGGAGTTGCAGCCAACTCGCCTAATAGTCACCTCAGAGGAGGTGGCCATACTGGAATGGAGTAAGTACCTCCTTGCAGTCTTTGCATATATGAGAGGTGTGGTCTGCTGTAGATACTTGTCTGTCTTTGAATGTTGACATCCAGGACCCTGTTTTGTCTCCTAAGGCTGTTAGGCTTTTTGGACTTGCTGGTTCCAAATGGCAATTAAAGGGTGTTTCAGCTGTGGGTGTAGGTCCAGGGAAAAGGAAGAAGTGCTGCCCTTCTAGAAGGGAGATCATGGCTGGGCTGGTGAGACCGAGAGGGCTGGAGCTGCTGGGGGCTGTAATCAAATGTCATAGAGGAGAACTGCGGCCAAGTGATGGTGGGCCAAAATGGCTCCAGGGGTGAGTGTGGGTAGAGGCATACCCCCTTCATGGCCTGGCTAAACCTTGGGCCTGGCTTGGTATGAGGGATCTGTCACATATGAGGCTGTGAGACACCACTTGCAGAAAAGGGGTCACCCAGTCACGGCTGTCTCTGCTCCCAAGCTTCTCCCATGGCTATTGTGCATGTTTCCCCACCATGTTTCACCAGCTGGAGTCATGCCATTAGGCTGGTTCTGTGTCCCCTTCCCCTGGTTGGTGTGGAGTGGTGGGGCTGATTGACACCGGTTATCGACTCTTCCATGTGATTGAAACTCATGTTCTTAAAACCCCTTCAAGTCCCTTCCAGAAATTAGTAAAGAACATTTCTTCTGAGGTGCTACCTGAGTGTCCTGAGTGTCCTTCCCAACTGTCCAGGTCTTTCACCTGAAACTTGACTTGAATTTTCACCTGAAAACTGAATTGTGAAATGAATGCTGGTGGCAGGAAAGTTTGGTTTGCTGAGCACGGAATGTTCCTGCATTAACAAGGTGGAATTACTACAGGTTGCAGAGGTGCTGTGAATAGGCATCCATAAGGCACTGTAAGGCAGTGCTTACTGGGCTGGCTTGTTGCTGTCTGCTAAAGACTTGTAACTCAAGGTAAAGTGAGGTGAGACCTGGACCGATAAAAACATGTATCAGCTCATCAATGCTTTAAGCAGGCTGTTGGAAGAGCCTCTAATGAACCATATTTTTTCCATCTTAAAGTAAATTAAATTAAGCTGAAAAAATAGGAAGCATCACATGGCAGTGGTCGACAGTCAGTGTTTGTAATGTGAAATGTGCTCTCAATTCCCAAGGCAGAGGATGTAGGTGGTGCCGCATGTGTGATGCCTTTGAACACCGAACGTGCCAGCTACATCTGAAAGGTATCAAACCCAAAATCTGAAGGGCGGTGAGCACCTATCAGCTCTGTCAGGCAAAATCCTCTGTGAAGGTGGCTGCTGGTAGAAAAAACAGACAATACACAGAGATGAAATGCTTTTCATCTGTGTTTCTGAACTGGGTGTTTTTCCCCAAGCTTTTTTTTTTCCCTTTTTTTCTTTCTCCCCCCAAGAAAGGCAGCACTGAGAGCCACATAGTTACTGTGGATATGAAGAAAACACAAATAAAAAGTAGAAGTGAGCTTGCTGGATTGATGCCCTTGCTATCTCGTGTTGCACAGAGTAGAGCTTTTCGTAACAGCTGTGGGTGTCATTTTTTGCTGCACCCTTCCATCTGACCATGGAAATGATTCCTAAGGGTAGCAGAAGCCTTTTCCATCCAGTTCTGGGAACAATAGCCCTGTTGTGCTATTTTGGTAGGCTTCAAGATGTTAGGCCTTCCTAAGAGCAAGGATTTCTGGACAAGATATTCTCATTTCTGCTCCCACCCTGTTCCTGGCCATATTGTGTCTTCTCTGCTGGGACTCAGTGCATGGGTGGGCGCAGCTGAGGGAGAGCTGCCCTTCCCCAAAGGGAATCTCACCTTTTTTCCGTAACACCTTTATGCCTTATGGCCCTCCTGGGGCTTAGGTGGTATAAAAATTAATGTCCCAACTTTGTGTGTCTGCTAATTATAATCCCCTCCCCTTTTTTTTTTTTTTTTTTTTTAATTTACCAGCATCTCAGTGTTATGTCTTAAATGTTGTATCTGGGCTCTCTTTCAGGGGACAGCATGAATGAGCAGCAGACTCTGGATTAATGCCTTGTCCTAATCTCCTTTTATTTGCAAATATCCAGTTCCTTGCATATGGCTCTGAACAACAAAAAGCATACAGCCTGCCTCTGGGGAAGTTTGTGGCCACTGCTGTCTGTGTTATAATCCCCGCTGGCAATTTCTTCGTCAGGACAGTTTAGTAGCACTTTGAAGGCAAAGCACAGTGAGGTGGTATTGGAAGCAGCACCCCTTTGGGCTCTGAAGCAGGGCAGTAGAAAGAGAAAGAAGAGGACTTTCTCTCTTTAGAGAGATGGACGTTGCATCTTTTCTTCTCATTATCTTCTCACCAGTGCCGTGACAAGGGGGTCAGGACAACCAGCTCATGTGAGCATCACTCCTTGTAGCATGAGATGCCTTCCCATGGCAATGGGCTCACCCTGTAGCTAATTTCAGGCCAGACTGTCAGTTCTCCTTTTCAACTGCTGTCCCCAAGCTTAGCTGATGTGTGGCAAGGCAATGCTCATTTGTGACTTTATCTTCAACTTGTCAGAGCATGATATGAGAAATCAAATTTGATGTGATGAATTAAGGGCAGGATTGGGCAATAACCACTCTTGGTTACTGGTGGGGGGAAAAACTGCTTATCAGGAGATAATTAATCATGAAAATCAAATTATCAGATTAATCTTTGTGGCTTGGCTGTGTCTCAAAGACTGCAAACAGAAAAATGCAAGAAGTTTCCAATAAAGAATAGATGTTGCAGCAGGAGAGATGAGACTGAGGTACCATGTGCAAGCAGAAGTATTGAGTGGTACTGTTAAAATTTGTTAGTGCTAGCTATGGAGCAAGAAGATTTTACTGTAGATGTCAATATCACCTTGTTAGCCCAAAGTGAAATGCTTTTTAGACTCACTATGTAAGAAGGCAGGAAATTGCAGAAGATAATTAGCTACCAACAATATATCACTAAGGTACTCAAGCCAGCTTTCCAGATGCTGCCTAGGTAATCTAGGAGCCAGCCTGGTTTTTTTTGTTTCTTTTTTTTTATGTGGGGAATTTCTGGACCATAAAGGAGATCTCCTTTCTTCTTATCCCTTTGATGGCAGTACTGCCTGTGAGGCTGGGGTGCCAGGTCTGCCTGCAAGCCAGTCCCAGGGACACTGCAGCTCGCAGACTAGCACATGGAGGTAAGCCCTGAGCAGAAAACTGCAGTGGCCACAGATAATTCAGGAGAGGATCTGATGTCTTTGTTTTTGGAGTTAGCAAAGTCTCTCAGACCTTCAGTTTGTGGCTGCATGCTGGCCAGGGCTGATAGCTCCACTAAAAATAATTGAAAGTTAGGTTTCTCCATTGCTTGAACACCTTTAAAGATGGGACTAGTTAGGAAAATTGTTCCTGTGGCAGCTTAAATCATATCAGAAATCTGTGAAGCACAAATATTCTAGTACTGTAAATTGTAATTATAATTGCAGCATAAGACCTACTTTCTATCAAGTCTATCATGGCAGCAATAGCAGTGAAGCTGTGGCAGGACAAGGCTCCCTTGTCAGTCTTTCTGGCATTTGAGTCAGGTTGATTAAACATACTTGCAGGTATGTCGACATGTGTTAGTTGCACCTTGTGACAGAAATATGAATGTGCCTTGAGGCTCCTGCATTTTTGGAAGTATGTGTTTTATCATATTTAAAGCCTAGAAATTGAAACAAGTTGTGTACATCTTTTTTCCCCCCCTTTACAAGCTCACAAAATCAGTCCAATATATAGGCCCTATCATGAACCCTCTGCCATCGGTGGATGGTCCACCAGGTATAGGCAGTGAGGGAACAGAGCCTCACTCTGGAGAGAAAGTGGCTGTCTTCTAAAGCAGTGCTTTCAATTTAGCCTTTGTTCCATTTTCCCCTTTTCTCCTTTGTCTGTAATTGTACTGAAAATTGCAAATGTTTTCTGGGTGAATCTGCAGGAAAGAAGCTCAGCCATATGTGGTCTCATATGCATGTACCTACCCCTGTAGCTAGATGGTCTGAGTCCTCCGAGTGCCTAGTGCATGTCTTTGCTTATTCTAGGCCCTCACTTTTAGGGCAGGAAGGCTGTTTTGTTAAATAAAAAAATGATATTAAATTTTCTGTTTCCAGATGGCAATTAAGAGATGCCTAGGGTTTGTGTCACGACATTTTGTTCTGTTTTAACTGCTTCCTCATGCTGTTTCTTTCCAATCCTCTCATCTTTGCATAGCAGAGTGGTGCAGGTGGCTCTGCCCAGGTGTAGCATCTCAGGCAGCTGACTTGAGGACCCTCTTGAAAGAAACATGGTTTTTGCAGTGTTGAACAGACTATACTTACCACAACTTCACCCACTTTTTAAAATACTGTGTTCCTGTCCCTTTCCTGAGACATCTCCAGCACTTACTCTGTGTCTCAGAATTCAGGATGTTAAAGGAGGCTTTGCGGGTGAATGTCCTCTGTGGAAGGAGATTGGACTTTTTGTTTGCCTATGGGGCATTTTGTAGATTTGTGTATTGGAGGTTGAATCCCCAGGAGAAAAAGAGATGCAGTATAACTTGAAAGGGCATTGATATTTTCCTGTTAGCTCCTGCTGGTTTTGAGCATTGAGACACATCCCTGGGTAGCAAGAATATTGCAAACCATGTTGCATGTTGTCTGAGCGGGGTAAAAATTGAGCTCTGGAAGACTGCATGCTCCTGCTGCAGGGTGGGGTCCAGTCCCTTACTGAGGTCCAACTGATGGCCTGCAGGTGGATTTTGGGTGCTTTGGGGAGCAGTGGAGGCCTACCTTGTCCCCCAGCCAACTGGGGTGATGGCAGAATGGGGATTGTCCCATGGGGCTTGTCCCTAGATGAGCAGTGGCAATTTGCTGCAGGGCCAGCCACAGGCTGCAGCCATCTGAGCATCGTTGCTCGAGCGGCCATTGTATTCATTGCTGTCTGTGGGAGCATGTCTGGAATGGATCGCTGCAGGCCAACCACTTTGGTTGCAGTCCCAGCTCTGCCTTTCCCAGGGCTTTTCTGGTGTTCCTTGCTGAGGGGTGCATGGTCATACTTGACCAGTGCTTAGGAAAAGTGCCTTGGCACTATTTTGGTTTGGGTTTTTTTTTGAGCAAACTGCCAGTGTCTAATAATACCATAATAATAAATCTATAGTTTGGTACAACAGATCAAGGCAATGCTGCCTGCTCTAAGAATAATGCCATCTCCAAAGGATGTGGAGGAGGATTAAATGGTTTTCCAGCAACCTGCTACCATCTGTGCTAAACCGTTTCCTAAAATACGCTGGTAAATTCCTGGGAAGAGCCGCGAGTCTGGTTGTGTTTGCAAACCAGTACATTAGTCATTGGCCCTCTCAACAAGGTTAGAAATTGGCAGCCTAGGTGGAAAGACAGAGGTAGGAGCAGGGCAGGTACAAAGTGGGTGCGTAGGGTAATGCCAACTCTTTGAAGGTGGTGGGGAAGGAGACGCAGCGAGCGCCAGAGAATTGGTAGATTTTGAATCCTTGCTTGGCAGAGCTGCCTCTCAGAGCATCAGTGTTATTAAGCAAGAGATTGGCCATCTTCAAGCAGTGCGGCGGCAGTGTTATTATTAAATGATCTCTGTTGAGATGAGAGGCTGTTATTTCTACAAATTCACTTTGAGCCACATCCTGTGGTCTCCACTTGCATTCAGCAACTTGGTTTTCTGAATCCCGTGGGTTTTGGTGAGAGCTCCTGTGTGCTAAACCCTGCTCAGCTTGAATATTGGTGGAATAAACTGGTCATATTACCCCAAGTGTTATATTAAAACTCTGTAATTAAAAGGGGGAGAGGGATCTTCAAAGCATTCTCCTTTTCATATCGCTATCTCACTCAAGAAATGTATCTTTCTGAGAGAAGCCTTAGCATTGAAGTGTGCATCTCTGCAGAAGGAAAAACAAATACGGACTCTGACATAAGCTCCATTCTTCCTTGAGGCCTGTGAGATAGCAGCATAAAATGTGACATTTAACATCAACCTTTTCTAAAGGCTTCCAGATAATTGTGAAGGATCCCTTTGTTCAGACCAGTCACTTTTCACAGCTCTTCTGCAAAAACTCTGGAGGGGAGGATCAGGAGAAAGAAATCCTCCCCTCTGGTCTGGGAAACACAGCATTTAAGAGGTTCATTTTTAGCATTTGCCTTACCTAAAAATTGATAAATTTTCAGCAGTCTTGCTCCTTTTCTTTCCTTTTTACTGTAAACTGGTGGGTTCATGGCCATGAATTCAAAGCTGTTATACTGATGCTTGCCATAATTTAAATGAGTCAGGACTGTAAGAGCCCAGTCCTGCAAAATGATCCATTATTCTGATGACCTATCCTCATGTGAAGTCAGGGTTAATCACTGTAGTTCATTTGGTATCCTGCTGTCAGCTGTCACTTGTTTTATACAGAAGTTGTGAGATCTTTAAGGTAGAAAGTGTAATTCTGGCTACTTGAAGTTACACCACATAGGGCAGTGGGGCTCTGAGCCAGGACTGAAGTCTTCATTCGTCTGGAATTATTCCAGGGAAAACATTTAGTTTCAAAACTGAAAGGCCCCCTCAATTAAACAAACAAACAAACAAACAAACAAAAACAACCAACCAAAAAAAACTTTCAATCATGGTAAACCAGTTCTCTTTTGGTGGTCCCAAGTCTTTTTATGAAAGATCAGGGAGTCAATTTGAGACTTATAAGTAAACTAGAATATGCTCTCTGTTAGAAGAGTGACCTTAAAGCAAACATACAAGTTTTAGCAGTGTAAGTGGTGAGAAGCACGAGTATGTCATGGCATCCGGACAGGGCCATATCATGGATGAGTTACAGGGGCATATGCAGAACACAAGTTCCCAAATCCCAGCTCCTTGCTTTGCCCCACAGTCCATGGAACTTCTCATCACCAAGCAAGGTAAGAAGAAAGCTTTACTTCCATTGGGATATGACAAGCAGTTCGATTTGGTGTGAAGTTTAACTTAGAAACAAAGAATCATAGAATAGTTGAACTTGGAGAGAGTTTGAAGCTTGCATGTGCTTACTGGTTTGGAATCGTGTGCTCTCTCTCCTCCCTTGGAGAATGCTGAATTGCTGCTCTGAATGCTTTGTGTGAACGTCAGGTCTTGGGTTAAGACTGTGCAAATTGTCCATTTACATCTGGCTTTCAGCTGAAGTCATAAATACTTCTCTGGCACCGTGAGAGAAAGGCGAGGGGGTTATCCCAATTCACTGCCCTCATTGGGATACAGCTGACACTTCCCTGAACTTTTCTTGGGGGCTTCGAGCTGAATTTCAGATTCGTGGTGAAACCTGAATGCAGGTCAGCACAGTGCTGCCTCAGAGACAGTAACAAAAACCCTTGCTCAGTGCTATTTATAATCTTTTAATTTGTGTTCTGGCCTGCTGAGCTCTCCAGGGGGCTGAAATAATGGTGACTGTAACTCAGCCCCCAAGAATGAACCAGTTCCAGCAGGGTCGCTCTCTTCTGTAGCTATTGAGTGCAAATTAAATGATCCCGTTGACCTGTCTTTCCCCCTCTCAGAGGGGCCTTATAACATCACACAAACACAGGCAGTGTTTTTAACAACCTGACTGGCACAACTAGGAAGAAATTTGGTGTAGTTGTGCTTCCCCCAGAAGGTTCCCAAAGCCGAGGTTCTGGTGGCACCAACCTTCCCCGCTTGCTCCATAGACTGTTTTCCTGAAATTGATAGGATCTTGGTAGCGTGTGTGTTGTGAGGGGCTTAAAAATGGAGCAGAAATACTGGAAGGTTATCTGGACAAGGAATAAACTCAAAGCAAGGTGCATGCAGAGTAAGGGGAGCTGTAATCTAGTGGGTTGCTTAAGAGCCAGTGATTTCCTCTGTTGCCTGCCACAAGTCCCTTAACTTTTCCCACATTTCCATCTTCAAAACCATTGTGTACCTTGCTGGCTTGTTTTGTAAAATGTAATTGATGGAGAATTATTTGCTTGTATTTGTATTTGCTTTGTATTTGGCTATTATGGGGTTTTACAGCTAGGAGAGACTGTTAGATCATCCATTTTAACCTCCAGCATGTCTCAATTTCTCTCTGGATCCCTGTAGCCTGAGTTTTAGGTAGTCATAAGTATTGCTGTTATCCCTACCCTTGCTTATACTCAAGAATATGTTGTTACAACTCTTAGATATCTCTGAGCAAAGCTATGTCAAGGTACCCTTTCCCTCTTCTCCCCTTAGCATGGCCTCCAACAGTCCCTGTGCAAGCAGCGTACCTGAGGGTGGGCAGTGCTGGTGTCTTGTTTCTCTGGCCATCATCCCTGTACTTCTTACAAATAATCTTTATGCGTGTGTTTATGTTTGTTTATTCTTCTCCCCTCATCTTTGGTGTTGAACCTTCAGTGCTTTAACTGAGGTGCTTTGTTCCACTAACTGCTCAGGGCTGCTTTTTGTCCTATAGTTACTTGTAGCAAAATGTAAACTTTTTGGACTCATGGGATGTAGGGCAGCAGTGTGTGCCTGCTCAGAGTACTCATCTTTTCTCCCAAGTGACTTTTAAATGTGATATGATGCTGAATTTTGTTTGTTTGTGGTTTTTTTTTTTAATAAAGAATAAGGTGCATGGATGTTGTTTAGAACTGTTTTTTAATAGGTTGTGAATCTATAATATTTTTATAAAGCACTTTGTAGTAGTAATATACACAGGCTGCAGCTGACTGATGACCGGATATATATGAGTTGTCGTCTTCTCATTCAAGTAACCAAAATAAGCTGGGAGAGGAAGCAGAAATGCAGAGCAGGGAAGGGGACTGATTTTGGATTTTGCACCAGTCTTGCTGAGTGCAGTTCTTGATTCAGAAATCTAAGGTGTGCTTTCTCATGGAGGCTGTACCTGCAGCTAGATACCTGATGTATGGGCAAATTACTGTGAGATACCCTGTGCCACTACATTGTGGTCTACAGGCACACATTTGTTGTTGCCCTGCAGGAATTATGACATAATTTGAGATACCTTGCTCTCCTGTGAGAGCTATATCCTGCTTACCATGGAATTAATTTTGTGCACAGATTTATTAGGGAACGCGATACAAGATAACTTGTTTCAGGTACAAGATAACTTGTTTTGGGACAGTGTACTGCTAACACTGGGTTTATAGGTATGTTGCTGTCATGGGCAGTTGTCTTCCTGCTTGCAGGCCATTTCTAATGTTATTTTGGCCTGATTCCCACAGTCTTCCTTTAATTATGGTAGAAGCAATTGGGTCTTGAGAAATAGGGCTTTTTATTGTTAAAATTTTTTATTCTAATTAAAAAAACTCTGATGGCTAAGATAAAGTTAATGTTTCATGTTTGCAGCTAGGCATCAGTTCCCCATTTATTCATATCCATCAGTACTGCTCTAAATGGTGGAGTGCAGTTTGGATGAGGCCGTAACACAGCACTTGAAAATGATGAAAGAATGTCTACTCAGGCTAAATCCTTGCCTGTCTAAGGCAGTTTTGTGGTACTTGGGTGTATTGGCTGTTTTGGCCTTGTGCGCAGTTTAATGAGCTGCTGCTTAAGAGAGCAGAGATTTCCTCCAGCTTTGTTGCAGAAGCTCAGTCTCCCTTTGTTGTACGCTTGCAAGAGAGAACAGTGGCTGGGGAAAAGGAGTTGTGCCTTTACACGGTGAAGTGGTGTCTGCTGGTGGTGCGAGCCACTGAAAACAACTGTCCAGAATTAGCAGGACTCTATGCATTTAATATCTTTCTTGAAATCTCAACTCCTTCAGTCCTGCTACTGCATGAGAATTGCAGCTTCAGATTTATTGTCTGAGCTGTGGAGTGAAGCAAAAAAAATCAGGCAGCTCTCTGGTACGAGGAAACATCTCCCCTTCTCCACACCTGAAAAACCTAAAAGGTAAAGAACAATCCAGCCAGTCCTTAAGGGGTGGGGGTGATGTGTGTATATTTTCTTTCTGCTTAAAAAAAAATCCCAATTTTTGAGGCAAAGAACAGTAATATTTTAGAGCAATTGTCTGAAAAACAGAAGTAACTTGTGTATGTTAGGGAATAGCACTATGGAGAAGGAATAGAGAGTGAAGGTAACATAGGCTGCATTTGCCCCACTTTATTTTATTTTATTTTATTTTGTATTTTGGCCCTGCATCGGGCATGGAGGTCCCAGCTCCTGGAACCTGGCCCTTTGATAGTGCCAATTCCTTCTGTTCCTGTCTGGTGTTCATGCTTCTCTGTGCTGGTATATGTTATGAGCTGGTGAGTGGAGGCATTGCAGCAGGTAAAAAAAGATAAGTCATGAAATTTGGTCTTGCATTTGTTACTCAGTCGTTCCTGCATTAGGAGCAATAATATGTTGGTTTCCTTTAAACTTGTGTTAAAGTAATAAGAGCTTAAAAAAAAAAACACATGCATGTGTACATGCACACTGTTTACTGTTGGTCAGTAAACCCTGGGGAGAGGAGTTTCATCATCTGCTGGCTGAGAGTTTAAAACCAACAAATCCCTCCCCCGCGGAGATAAAGCCCTTGTGAACAGTTCATTATCATAGTCTCTGTTTTGCTCTTAAGTTCTTCTCTCCTTCAGAGAAGCACCTATTTAACAACCCTCTCGTGTCAAGGGCCTTGGGAAGATCACTGCATGTTTGTGGGCTGTGCGGGCTGGCAGGCAGAAGAAGGGAGAAGGGACTGTATGTGCATGCTGTTGCTCAGTGTGCCTCTGACCATCCCCTCTGCCTGCTGAAGTGAGCTACTATGGGAGGTGACATTTTATTTGCAACCTCCGTGCTAACCGAGTGCATTGCGGTGTGGGGCACGGCGATGGCAGCTTTCATTTGCCCGCTGTATCTGCCTCCTCACAGGTGGCTGGGATTTGCGTTCTGGGGGCAATAAGCACGGCCTTTTGCACAGGCAAAAAAGAAAAATGTTTGTGTGCTTGACCTGCATTGCAGTGGTGCCTGGCAGTTCACTTTTTCAGTTAATGCTTTGATGTGTATTTTCAGAGCGACTGTGACACTGTGAATGAGGGACAGTGACTGACCTGAATTTTAGTGGGAAAAACAGGCAGGCAGTCTCATCAAGTGCCAGAAGAAGTAGATGATAGACTGGCAAATGATGTTTTATCTTAAGAACCTAACAGCTCTTGTTTCCCTGAACTGCTAGCATAGTTTCCAGTTGTTTTCTTCCTCCACTGTAAATGATAAACTCTTCCAAGGAGGGGGGCAATCGTGTTTACATTGTAGAAAGTGCCAAGATACATTGGTATGTATATAAAGAATGGATTCTTCACCCTTTTTTCTTCCCTTTTTTTTTTTTTATTTTTTTGGTCTTCCTACACCTCTGACTTAATGAAGGCTATTTCTACAGAGGCAGCCTTTTTATTGCACTGTCTTCTACAGCCATACTTGAACTGTGTAAAAGTGTATAACCCTTTAACAGCGGTTGGCTGAAGATACTGGGTAGGTTGCTATGCTAAAGAGCAGCCTCTTTGCATAGAACTATAGAATCATTTAGATTGCAAAAGACCTTTCAGACTGAGTCCAACCATAAACTTAGCACTGCCAAGTCCACCACTAAATCATGTCCATAAGAACCATGTCTACACATCTTTTAAATACCTCCAGGGATGGTGACTCAATCACTTCCCTGGGCAGCCTGTTCCAATGTTTGAAAACCCTTTTGGTGAAGAAATTTTTCCTAATATCCAATCTAAACCTCCACTGGTGCAACTTGAGGCCATTTCTTCTTGTCCTATTGCTTGTTACTTGGGAGAAGAGACCAACACCCACCTTGTTACAAACTCCTTTCAGGTAGTGATAGAGAGTGATAAGGTCTCCCTTGAGCCTCCTTTTTTTCAGGATAAACAACCCCAGTTCCTTCAGCCACTCCTCATAATACTTGTGCTCTAGACCCTTCACCAGCTTTGTTGCCCTTCTCTGGACATACTCTAGTACCTCAATGTCTTTCCTGAAGTGAGGGGCCCAAAACTGAATACAGCATTTGAGGTGCGGCCTCACCAGTGCTGAGTACAGGGGCACGATCACTTCCGCAGTCCTAATGGCCACACTATTTCTGATACAAGCCAGGATGTTACTGGCCTTCTTGGCCACCTGGGCACACTGCTAGATCATATTCATATGTCGACCAACACCCCCAGGTCCTTTTCTGCCAGGCTGCTCTCCAGCCACTCCTCCCCAAGCCTGTAGCGTTGCATGGGGTTGTTGTGACCCAAATGCAGGAATTGATCACTTAGCGTTGTTGAATCTCCCACAGTTGACCTTGGCCCATCTATCCAGCCTATCAAGATTGTAGGTATGTTGGCAGCAAACCTGAGGAAAATGCTAGCAGCGCCCTCCCCTTTTGCCAACTTACTCCATCACCTGTTTTCTGAGATTTCTCTGTTGTTGGTAGTGTTGCAAGAACTAGAACATGTTGCTAGAACATGCCTTCTCAGGGAAAAGGGATAGTTAACTTCTTCCTTCTCCCTTGTCTCTGAACAAATGACTGTGATTTCACTATTGTAATCCATCCAATGGTCCAGGGCAGCTTCCTCTCAGCTTCGGATTGGTTGGAGTTGGATGAAGCTGACTTCGTTTTGTATCTCTGATGCTTCTCCAAAAAATTTGACAAGTTTTGGGCTTTGTGCCTGTCTGTGAGCTGAATTCTCACTTGAACTGCCATCTTCAGCTTATAAGACTGCAGATTTGTATGGCCGATGGCTACTCCTCCACAGGAAGTTTTGCTTATAAGATACAAACTCCAAAAGCACATTTACAGTTGAAAGAGATTTTCTAAATAATTGAGTCTTCCAACTTTGTTTTCTTATTTCCAAGAACCACATGGGCATTTAACGCTCTCCCTAGTCCACAGGAAATGAACTCCAGGTTGAATCAAAGGACATCTCATGGGAGCTCTGTCTCCGTGAAACACTGCTGGAAAGTGAATAGCTTCTGCATTGGGTTTTGTTTTCTTATTATAGCATGCACATCCAAGTTCCTCTTTTAAAAAGAGGGAGTGTTTTTGTTGTGCCTGTTCAAGGGCTCCAAACTTCCCCTGTCTCTGAAAGCAGAGAAAGAAGTTTCTCTTTGGTGTAGCAGCACTTTTTTGCTTGTACAGCTGTACATCCCTGTGACATCCAGCCTGGTCCCAGTGTCGTTACGTGGGTATGCAAACCTGTACAGAGCCTGCTTGGCTACAGAGAGGGCTTCCATTCATCTCCTTTTCTGCTGCTGTCACCTTTTAGTTGTGTTCTGCCTTTGTAGGTTTTGCTTAATGTTTGGTATTTCAGGCCAAGAACGATGCCTTTTAATCAGGCTGCAAATCACTTGGTACTTTTTGAGAACTGTGTAATAGTGATTTGCTGTCAACCTTTCAAAGCTGCAAAGAAAGTTAAAATAAATTTTTACCAGAACAAAGGGTGATCACCTTTTGATGAATAAACTCGTAGTCAGTTAACATAGTAACTATAATGTCTCCAGACATCTGTCCTCTCCCTTTTGCCAGCTCTCCATATGGCACAGAGTTTGTAGACAGAAAGTAAAAAGGAAATCCCCCATGAAATGTGTTGCTGTGTTTCACAGGACCATTCCCTACCCAGACGCTGCCGTGATGCAGCCCTGAAATTGGCCACTGTACATGCAGAATAAGGTGGTGCTTCTTTAGCCCTGCAGGGCTTCAGAGACCAGAAGGTACCTGCTGTCACAGCAGCATCAAATGCTCTGCGAAAGATAAAACTGCTCATGAGCACAACTTCATCATAAGTAAGATTTTGCCTCTTATGGAGGGAGGGAGTGTTGTGGAGCACAGTTAGGAACTTCTGGGTATGAAGAGAGCTGTTACCATGCAGAGAGGGCACTGGGAATATTTATCAATGTATTTGCCTTGTAGTTTTGGAGCTCAGACAGCCAGATAGTCAGAAGACTGATATGGAATACACTGTGCCTCAAACCCACTGCATCTTCAGGAAGAAAAGCAGTTTTGAAAGTGGCTTTTGCTTTAAATTCCCATATTCTTGGTACACAGCAGGAAGGAAGTTTTAAAAAAAAAATCTAGAACTTGCCAGGAAAGAATATAGGTAGTTGATAGGACTGAGAGGGAGGGAGTTGTCGTCTCTGATGTGCTCTTGCTTGGATGACTTTTTTATAAGTTACTCTGGGGATGATGGTAAAAACAAGTCAGAATGTGCTTGGATCCATATTACCCACTAGCTGTTGCAACAAATGTGCGAGTTCTGTATCTGACTTTCCTCTTTCATTTCCTTCGATCCTGAGCAGCAGAGAGATTGACAGATTGTCTGATAAATGATTCCAGGGTAGCCTGGTCACAAGGATTTTGTGAGCTCTTGAGGATTAGAGGCTGGGATATAAACATCTGCTGCTTTTGTGAATTGGCCTCGTCACCCTTTTGTGGCAGTGAGTTCCCTGACTTCGGTGGGACAGGGGGAATTTCTTCAAGATGTTTTGATTTTAACTTTGCTGTGTGAGCCTTGATCTTGTCTGGGGAACATCAGTGCCCAGGCTACCTGAATCTCTTTGCAGATTGTGACTGGGCCACTTCACTGTTGCTTTGGAATTGGTGTCTATTCTAAGTGATGTGCTTCCATCTGATGCAGGATGTACGGGTGCGGAGTATCTCTAATTGATCCTGCTTTGATGAGCCTGAATCATTGGTTTCCTTTGCACTGCTGGGATTAGGAGACTGGATTTGTGCCGAGTTTTGTAGAAGCGAGGAGGCTTCTTGCTAGCATGCAATGTGTTCCCCCTTTTGAGGTTGTAAAACTGCTTGTTAAATTAGTGCCAACTAATAACTAAACGTCTGGTGGAGATTTAGTAGGCAGCTCTGTGTTTGGGGCCCTAAACAATGTGTTGGTTTTACACTGACTTTTACAATATGAAAAGAAAGTATTCACCTGCTGATAAGGAAATTAAAGCACTGGGAGTTGAGGGGGAAGCAAGCGAGCACAGGAGTAGATATGGGGGCAAGAAAAGGGAAACAAATGACTGCTGGTGGCACATTCTGACCCAGACTTTCTGTATGTCCAAACGTTTGGAGTCCTTTCATATGTCTTAGAATAGGTCAGCAGTATTATAGGTCAAAATCCAGAAGATTGCTTTATTCAGCTGGGAGGGGGAAGCATTTGAATTATGAGACTTTGAGCACAGCTCATTAGGGCAGAGAGGGGATAAAATAAATTGGGGGAGCCATTAAAAACAATGATTAAAATTTATCAGTATCGGTACCATAATTGGTACCTCGGCTGACCGAGAAGTGAAATACCCCAAGCCAGTTGTATTAAGTATTCATTTCTGAAAGGCTGACAAAGATTTATGGCTTCTTTTCTATAAGTCCCATTTAGTCTCTGTAGCGCTACATCTTTTACTGATGCACATAAGAAACAGTTACTGTTAATGGCTGGATCGTTTCTCTGAAGGGTATATTTAAAATCTGGTTATTTTGGAAGAGAGGGGGAAGCCCTGTAGACCTTGGGCTACCTTTTGCAAAGGCTGTGTTGTTTTTAGAGTACTTCTGTAGGTGTTGGTAGGCTTCTTAAATACAGCCTGACCTCTTCACCTGGTGAAGGATGGCAGCTATGTTCTCATCTTGCTTTTTGGCCCACTGGGGCACTTTGGGGCTCCCCCAATGGCTTCAAGGTGCTTGATCTCAGATAACGAGTCTTCTGCAAGACTTCTGTATTATTCCTGCCTGCCTGTCCTAAAAGCTGTATTAGCAATTTAATGGCCTCTTGGAACACCTAACATGTCCTGGATTGGGGTCTGAAAGCAGCACTAGGGACCCACATATCTTCTCCCAGTTGTCTGGGAGCCTCAGCATTGGTTTCCACAGAGGGTAACCGGTGAGGATGACTGTTTTGTGCTGTGGGTGTGGTATGGGGCTACTGGAGAAATCATGCCCGGTTGCTTTGGGGCTTCTGGGCCCTGCCAGCAGGTCACTCTGGGACCTGAGCTGGGGGGAGAGGTGAGGAGGAGAATTGCTACTTGAAGGCCATCAAAGTGAGGCCTTAGAGTCAGGGGTTGCTATGGGGCCCAGGGACCCTGACAGTGGGACCTGTGGAGGAGGCCATGGGGCAGGCCCCACACCACCGGGGGGTGGTGGGCCCCAAAGAGCTGGTCCCACTGCTCTGAGGTGGTGCTGCCCCCACCAGGGCCTCCACCCTGTCCCCCACGAGGGGAGGGAACAGGGCCACAGGTGGTAGCCACAGTGATGCAGCAGGGCTTCCCCTGAGATGTCACTCAGGAGGTGTGTGGGACCCGTTCAGCCCCTTCCTACCCCTGCTGCGTCTGTCAAAACCCCCAAATCTCTGACCTATTAAAGAAATCCCTTCGGAGGCCTCTGACACAACATTGAAGGTGTCCTCCCCAGCACTATGGGGATGCACTCTGCGGTAGGAAAGCACTAGTATGTAAGGTAGCCCCTCATGTTCCAGGACTTTTTAAAAAATAATTCTAAATAAGAGCAAAAATGATTAAAGTTTTGTATGAAAAAATTTTATATATGTACAACATATATGTATGCAACTTGCATATATTTTTCAGAACGAGAAGTACACTTTATCTGTCAGTACTTGCTGCCACTGTGGTCTTTGAACTTGTAATCTTCCTAAACATCTCCTGACCTTTGTAACTGTCTAGCTGGTATTTATTGTTTTACCGATGTGTTTATCCCCCAGCTCTTTTCTAATCCTGCCCTGGTTTTCACCCCAAGACTAGGGGAGCAGCAGGGAGGGAGGGGAAGGTAAGCACGTCCTCAGAAGCCTTTCACCTGACTGGGAAGGAAGACAGGGACATGAAAGTCTCCAGTGGTTGACAGGCTTTTCTATCTCTGGATGTATTTTAAAATAAGCCCATGCATTAATTTTACCTGTTTTTGTCCCTGCATAGTGATGTGCTTTGTCTGCACTCCTGTGTGCTCGGCAGGAGCAGTTGTCAGTCAGGCAGCGAGTGTCATGAACCCATCCAGGGAGTCTCGCTGAGTTGCCTGAGGTTGTCATAACTAAGTGTTCAGCCTGATAAATCCGCAGCAGAATAATTTAAAAAACATTTTTGTTCTTAAAGTATTTTGGCAAATGTATAACACACAACATGCTACCAAGGGTTTTTGTAATTAACTACGTGTGACTTCAGGTTTTTAGAAAGTATTAATTAGGAGTTTCAGTTTTCTGTTTTGCAACGTGATATAAATGTTTCAGAAGGTGAATGAAACGGCGTGGAAGTATAGCTCTACAGAATCAATAGGTTCACAGTGCTGCTCATTTGGTTAGTGGCTTACCAATATTGGCTCTGAACAGCATTGATTTAGTTTTCTCACTGTTGCTACAGCATAGCTTTGCTTTACACCACAGAGATAGAAGTTGCATGTTCTCAGTTCGCAGTGATTTTCATGCAGGCTGCCTTTGGAATTGCTAGCCTCACGGACACAATTATTGGCTTTGTGAAGATGAGCTCTTGCTTTGCTGGTTATTCCTTCAATTGTTTCTGTCCTGCCTTTGATAACCACACTGTGGTGTTCTGATTATTACTCTTCGTCCTTCTGTTTAACATGAGAAAACCTTTCCTGATGCCGTTTGGTTAAGATGACAGAGGAACACGATTTAAAGGTTGGAGCTTGCTGCATTTCACAGGAACTTCACCAATTTAAATTACAGTGATGAGATGTAGAGAGGTGGAAGGGCTATGAGGAAGGTTTAGTCCTGGTAGAGTCTTGAAGTGTGGACTGCAGGTATTCCCTGAAATTATATACGTGACAATAGCTTCATTAGATAGGGTGAACCAGTATGACTGACAGTTTCACTTAAACTGTACAAAATCATTCTGCTGACTGGAAGCATTCAAAAATGAATTAAAGGTGCTGGCTGTTTTTGCAAGGAAAGGTAGTGTAATGCTGCAGAAAGGAAGGCACAAGGAAGTCCTGTGGATCAAAAGTACTATGCCAACTAATTCAGGATTCACCCTTTTTCTTTTCTTTTTCTCTTTTTCTCCCTTTCCTCTCTTTTTCTCTCTTTTTCTTTCCTCTCCCTTTCATTTTCTCCCTTTTTCCCTTTTATCCCCTTTTTCCCTTCCCTTTCCTTTAAGAGACAACCCTGAGCTTTAATTCCAATTATTCCTGACATGAGCTTTTTAGGCCTATAGTGTTCGCTTGGACAGCACTGCCATGCATGGTAGGGAAGACTCTAATGCTGCCTCTCCAGTACTAGTCATTTGTAGATGAGAATTAGCAAAACCCAGATTAGGTCAGAGAAAGAACACTTTGGTCTCGTACCTCGCTTCTTTGAAAGCTAAACATTAGTGAATGTATTTCAAGGCAGGTAGGAAACTAAAGTACATAGAGGGAGTGGGAGCTGAAAAACAAGAGAGTCTCGCAGAGGAAAGTGCTTGAGCTGATTGTGTGGCACTTGAGGGTGGCAATGCTGGAATGTGCTTTGCTCTCTTGCTTCTCTTCCCTACTCTGTGTCTTTTTTGCCCGAATAATGCTGAAGTTGGTAGGAATGAACAAAATGCATTCATCATTACTGCTGGTACCAGTGAGTTTGCCACCAGGGAGCACACCCACTGTTTGACTAGCTGTTCTGGTTTAATTGTGCTAACTTCTAATTACTCAATAAGGAGAATATAATTCTAGGGAGATCTGTGTTTTCAACTACTCTCCACCCATTAGCTTTCAGTGATGGGCTGGTCTGTACTTCTTTCCTCAGTCTTCTTTTTACCTACCGTAATGCAAGACATGGACTCATGGCAGCATTTATGGGGAAAAAGGCAGTGGGTTTGTGACTGAGCCCAGTGGGGTGGAGGTTCTGGGTATTTGAGGTGAAGGGTATACCAGCTGAAGTATGTTTGGTAGCAGGAAAAAGTGCACTTGAAAATGTATGTGGATTTTGCATTGGAGGAAGATGGGGGAGAAAGGACTTGCCTTTTTGCTGAGGGAAGCATAACAGAAATATGATGGGGAATCAGGGTCATGGAGGGCCTTCCAGCACCAGTCTTCATTTGCAGAAGAATGGTGATTCTTCCTGATTCTTCTCTCAGCTCATAGTAGGCTGCCCAGTGGTCTGGCCATTTTATGCAGCAGTGATCTGAGTCATCACATTGCACACATCTTCTCCATTGAGTAGAGAGAAAATTACTTTACATTATCGGCAATTTTGAGGGGGGGGAAATCTGGGGAGTACTGTTTTCTCCAGCAAATTGACTTTTCCCCCCGCCTCAAAATCATGTATCAGCCAGAATATTTCAACACAACTGAAATCTTTTCTGTTAAGAGCACCTTAGTTTCTTAAAATGAAGTGCCATGAAGTGAAATATTATCAGAAAAAGTAATTTCTAAATGGGTAATAGGAAAAACTAATTTCAAAAATATTGAAATTGATCCTTTAATCATTTTCAGGAAAACATAAAATTCAGAAAAAAATTTTAAAATGTCATTTGGATCAGCAATGCTGGGGTAACAGCAAATCTGTATCTTCTGTTGTTCTGAAGGAGGATTTGCATAATTCTAACTCTCAAAGAAGAGATGAAGGTAACTTCTTCAGGATATCCCTGATACATGCAGGTTGGTTGAGAAGTTTCTGCTGTACCCCAGTCATGTGAGCTAAGGGCCTCTGGTGCTTCAGAGTGAAATTCAGCTCTGCCCCTGGGTTACCCAGGATGATTTCCTTGCCTCTGAGATTATTAACTCCTTCCTCTTCATGTGATGTGGCTTGTAAAGACTTCAGGCTTGTTTCTTGTGTTTGGAGTGGACAGTGTTTGTCTCAAAATGGGGGAGTTTTTAAAAGGAAGGGCAGTTGTAAGAGGGAGGGGAATTCCTAAAAGTTTCCTAACTTTGTTGCCATGAAAAAGCATTTTTGTTGGCTGCTGTCAGTATGTGACAGTGGCACTCAACAAGACTCCTCATGGGTGAAGATTCAACCTCTGATGTTAGTGGACTTCTCTTTGCCAAGCACTGCTGTCTCCCTCTAGCTGTGACTGAAGCTGTGAGAAGGTGCTTGTTTGGGGTTTTGCCCTCCTCCCCAACCTTTACCTTGCTGATCTGAGCCCCACATCAGTAGTTTTAATTTCTAATATAGGAGCAAGAAATAGTGCACAAACTCCTTGATAAAGTTCTGACAGTAAACAGTGTGCCACTTGGGCTCTCCCTGCTCTCTCACCCGAAAGCTGTCTACAGCCTGAATCTACTGGCATGGAATGCTTTGGCTTTATACATGTAGATTTCCGAAACATTTGATGCTGAACTGTTCCTGGTGATTGCATACAATTTACGAATGCTATTTCTGTTTTCTTCCATAATGAGACAGCCCTGGCTGAGATCTTGCTCTGTGGGCTTGTGTATGATGTGCTACTGAATTATACAGGCTGCATTTGCACTGAACGTATGCTTTGGGTAAAAGCGGTGTTAAATTGTGTAGTCAGAAGGGACACTGATACCAGGAAGCAATGTACCCCTTCTTGCCCTCAGAAGACACGCTCAGGTCTTCCCTCCCGATTTCTATTAACAGTCCAGGCAAAACCCGAACAGAAAAATGTTACTTTGGAGAAAATTAATTTTAGGTATTCCTCTTTTTGTTGGATCAACAGAAGGTCTTGACCTTCCTCTTAGCTGAAATAGTTTTCTTTCAGTTCAGACACTGCCTCTTTGGGGTCTCCCTGCTTTGGAAGTGAAACTTATATAAATGTAAGGTAAGCAGTGGATGAAAGGACCTTAATGTTAGATTTTTAGCCATCAGTTGGCTCTGTTACATCTGATAGATTTCCCATCACAGGCGATCTGTGTTCTTGCTTGCTCAGTTCCACACTGGTGCCAAGTGCTAAACAATGACACTATCTATCTTCCTGCACAATTTGCCAATTTTGGTTACTTTTGAAGCCCAGTGTTCCTGCTTTACCCTTGTGAATCTCCCTTATAGGGAGAACAAAATGAACAAAGGAGTGATTGCTTTAGCAAAATGTTTAGGGCTGATTTCTCTTTGTGGTTTATCCCCTTGTTTTATAAACTAGAGTGCTTATTCCTCTTACAGTAAAATAAGTCAAAGTTAAAGATGTAGTAAAAAGTTGTCATTTGTTGTTTACTGCAAGTGGCTTTTCAGATAATTGAGTGAAATACTTTACTGCAGTTCCACTTCCAGCTATGACCTTAAATAACAAAGGTTCTTCTTGCTGCTTGCTGGGCTTAGGGTGATGTTTTCAAAGGACCTCTCTTGGTTGTGCTTCTTCCTACAGAAATCGGTGGATTTTGCCAGTGACCTCAGATGAGCTAGCGTTAGAGTGGTGCTTTTGAAACCCTCCCCTGCAGAGAATGAGAAATGTCTTCTTTTCACAGGGCACATTTCAGGAGATACCAAAATTCTCCCCCTTCCGCCCTCCAAATTCATCTTGCATATCAAACATAACTACATTTTGGTGTTTATAGACTCCCTTGCAAAATATCACAAGAGACAGGCCCATACATAAGATTAATTATCTTGCCTTATAGTTGCCAGAGGTGCTTAGTTTCTTCTTTGGAGTTGAATATGACTTCTACAATTAAATGTTTCTCCTCGACTACTGAGACATCTCACTTTTTCTAGGTGGAAGCACTGTGTTAAGAGTAAAATCAGAAGTGGACTTGCATACTCTATATGTACCACCACAAGTAAAGTTGTTACTGTAAATGTTGCAACTATTATACTTAGTGTATGTGGAAATGAGACTGTTTACTGTTTCTTTAGAAGTAGTGGAAACAGAGTAATTAAGTTCATTGCAGATTCTCAGTTGTACAGCCATCCCATTTCAATCTGACTGTATTTGATGGAATTTGATTTTGCTAGATGCCTGTGACTGAGTTACATGTTTACATTGTTTTCTTGATAATTTTAAGTTCAATGTGTACTTAAAAATGTAAAACGTTATAGAAGTTCATTGCTTCAGTTTGTCAAACTACAAATAAGAGCATTGCTATTGAATACAGTCACTCCAGTCCTGCAATAATTTGTCTAAAATATTAATTTCAATCCCTTAATTTTAGGGGGAGTCACATAGAAGTAGGTTTACTTGGGGAAAAAGGCACTGAGAAAGCTTCGGTGACTGTTACTATGTAATAGGCCATTAAGAAATGTGTTTAATTTGAGGCTTTACCGAGACAGGCACATTTTAGATTGGCAAATTTCAAAACAGGTGTATTTTCTCTTTTGTCTGGTTGTTACTGATCCTCAGCTATGAGGCATGAAAATAAGGCAAGTGTTTCACATTCCTTACTCAGCTGCCCAAGACAATTCTCTTAAAAAGCACGTTTGTCCTGGTTGTCCTCACAATTAATTTCTGCAAGAAAGCACTCAAGGAATTAATTAATTTTAGCCTTTCACCCACCCAAACATTTTATTGTTTAGAAATTTTATAGTACCCTTTTAAAAGCACACGTGCTTACTGGAGTTAGTAGCTTTTCTATTGCAAAAATCAAGTATTTTGCCTCTAAAAATACCTTTTGCAAGAATTAGGGGGCCAGTCCTTTTGGAGAAGAATTGGTCACCATGTGGATCGTGGTGATGCCAGGCTGCAATGCAAGAATGGAGACTTCAGCTGGGAACTCCTGGTGAAATTCCAGCTGGGTTTAAATGTCCTGTTTAGTTAAGAAGCCTCTTGTAGTTTCAGCTGGAAATATCTGGCCTTTGTTTCACTTCAAAAGGGAAGAGAGAAGTGTATGTAACTTGCATTATATAAATATTTTATTCATCCAGAGTTTCTAGGGTAAGTATAAAATGTTTCCTTTGTAGTACCAAGAGAAGTGTTGACTTTCAGCTGTAGTGCAGTGGTCCCTTCGGATTGCAAATAGCTGTTGTGTATAGTTGTATGATGCTCCTCATTAGGAAGGAGACCAAAGAAGTTGCAGTCTGTCAGCAGATGTTTGAGGGGGGATTGTTGGCTTGGGGTGACATCAGAGTACCTTCACACACATCTGAGCCTTCACGTTTTTACTGGACAGGGGTTTAGCAACATTTATACAAGACTGGCTGTAGTCTTGTCCTCCAATGTTGTGAAGGCAATAAGAGGGATGCTGAGGATATTAACTCATTTCCATAAGGTTTGATGGGAACTTTGCTATACAGTTCCCTAATGGAGCTTCTGTGCTGAAGTAGTAGTCTGGGAAGAGACTGGGTTCACTGCTAACATGAAAGATCACCAAAGTACTCCTTTTGAGAGGGACAAAGCTAAGGCAACTGCAAATTATGGGGGAGCGAGGGGAATATTTTCATCAGAGGTTGGAATGGGTTCAGTTGCTCTCATTGGAAGGGCTACTTCTGTAGGGATTAAGGAAATTTGGAGTGTTTACCACTTGTTATCTAAGTTAGCTGGAAATAGTCCACTTACTGGCTGAAGCTTGGTTTCAGAGTTGAAGGGCACACATGGAAATCACCAGCTGCTATCCCTCTACACCTCTGTTCTCTGCAAAAGAGCGTTTTCCTCCCGTTCTTTGTTAATTGGATAATATGAGGGAGGAAAGGGAGAGGAGGAGGAAATTCTTACTGTGAGAATGCCCAAGGACCTTTCTTAACTAGGCTTTGGGTTAGATAGATGTTGACCTCTTTCAGCAGAATATAAATAATAACAAAAGTATCTGTGCAGAAAAATAGTGCAATAATTAAATCTGTCTTTCTTTTTTTCCCCTCCAAAGATCAAAGAGGCTGGACTCTTGATTAATGTGCAACAGAAGTCATGAACGTGGTAAAATGTGGAAAAACGGGCTCTTTGTTATCACCGCACAGACGTTTGCTGTAGGGAACCATAAGTACTTTTGTCCTGTTATTTGGCCTGTTGCTTTTTCTATTATTCCTGTGTATGTAGCTCATTGGAAAATACCACACCTAGAAATTTAGATGCCACATTTATTCTTCTGCATGCATATCTCTTTTTTTTATGATTCAGAATGCTGCTTCTGTGTCACTGTCTTGCTTTCCCAGCCAGTCTCTGCACTTGCTTTGCTTCGCTTCCCTGCTTTTTCTATACTGTGCTGTTTGTTTTTGTCCTAGCAACCCACTGGGCTGCTTTATTATCTCTGAGTCTAGGAAGATGACTTTTTTTTTTTTTTTAGTTGTAGGTATGAGTGCTTAAGGTTGACTGCTTGTGTTGAAAAATGAGACAAAGTTGCTCACCTACTAATACTCATTTTTGGAGTGCCCACAAAAGAACAAATTTTAAGATTTCTCCAACACAGCAAGGTCAGGAGTTTTTCATAGATTTTACTTCTATCCAGTCTCTTAATTTGCATCATTTGGTTGAATAATTTAACCCTCCTAATATTTTCCAAGCCACTTATACTTAACTAATCACTTACACTTATCTTCAGCATAAACCTCATTGATTTTATTTCTCATTGAAAACATCAGTAGTTGCAAATATGATCCCATTGGCTCACAGTCTATTAGAAATAAAATTATATTAAATGTCTTGTGGGGTGTGAAGAGGTTAAGTCAAGGAGAGTCATCAGAGAAAGTCATCCTGGTGTAAAACATAAATCTGGTTTATATTTAAACTATATGTCACCCACCAGCCAAAAATAGCAGCGATCATTAAAAACCAATTTGCTGCTAAACATTAATAGACATTTATTACATCATAACGGACCTGAAAGACAATTAAACTTAACTTTTTCCTAGATAACTTTCTTGTAAAAATGTGTTATTCACCTGGCTTTTGCCATTAATCTCATTTGCCAGTGATTTTTGTTTCATTTGATAGTGTGCACGTGTGCATAGAGTTGTGCGTATAGGTGATCTCTTGTTGCTCTAATTCTTTCAAGAGCAGTACATTTTAAATGGAAAAAGCAATTAACCTTGCTTATACTGCCTGTTAATTTCCTAATCAGCTCAAAAAGTGAAGGAAATTACATTTTCTTAGTGCAAAACAAGTAATATCTGTTACCATCCATTTGAGAACAGAATAGTAAGCAAGAGCAGAATAAAAAGGCACTGGAGACACATTTTACAGATAGGAAACAGATACAGCTTTGCTGCTGTTTTCACTACAGTTGCTC
>NW_010529518.1:183953-237853 GCF_000687285.1 Phaethon lepturus | reverse complement strand
CCCTTTTTTATTACTGCATATAGTTATACTTGCAAGCAGTGACTGGAGCTGGAGTAAGTCAAAGGCTGAGGAAATCCAGCGCTGTCAAAAGTACTGCTTCCTACGACAAATGCAGTTGTGACCCTGGTATTTCAGTTCACGCGTTGCTGTCTGTCAGGTCCCTGCTGCTGCAGGCCCTGGGAAACAAGCCATCGTACAGGCCAGGTGTTCTGCTTCAGCTCAGCAGTGTTCAGTTCTCTGTAGCTGTTGATGTGTTTAACTTTGCTGTTTAAACTTCATATCAAAAGAGCTGTGGGGCCAACTGGGCTGTGAAGGAGTGTGCCAAGAGGTGGACATAAGGCAGTCCCTTTCCCCCTTTTCTGAATTGCAGGGCCCACAAAAAAGAGTTCACCATCATCTTTGCAAATAAGATTCTTCTCTGTCATATGCCACTTTTGGGGAGCTAATAGCTCTGAAAGCCTCTTTGGGCTGCCCCTTGATGAGCTGCAGGCATATGAGAAATGGCCGCTACGTGCATTCCCCTACACCCCCGCAGGAAGAAAACCCACCGCCAAAACCCCATCTTGCTGTGATAGCAAACAGCATGAAACTCTTCTCTCCCTCTATATCTGCAGCTGCTGGATGATTTTGGGCAATGTAAGTTAAAGAGGCCCTTTCCTGCCAGGAAGAGGAAAGGAAGAAAATCAGTATGAAGGAGACAGAGAGAGTGGGAAGGGAAAGATAGAGTTGACAAATAAATATTGAAAAGTATTTTTAAGGCTGCCTCCAGAGGTATTAAGGAGTATTCTTCCTCTGGTCCCAGTACCACACTTCGCTTAGAGATGTGCTATTTGAACTCTCCTGGAATTTTCTGTCATTTCCTTTGGCTAATTTTCTCCTTGGAGGCTGTCACTTCCTCAGGTTAAAAGCAAGACCCAAAGCAGAATCTGTGTTGTCACAATTACAGCAGTGGTAACACACTTGAATAAATGTGGCTGGTATGTATGAGAGGGGTGATGCCTCAAAATACGTGCTCTCCTAATGGTAGCAAAAGGAAGTTAAAATTATGCTGACCCTGGTGATAAACTTGTCTCTATTTTCAATGCACACACTACACATGTTTTATTTGTCACAGAAGAATTGCCAAAGGCTCCGTGGAATGCAAATAAGCATTACAAGAGTATTGTCAAACCTAGGCTTTCAACATCATGAATCGTTCACAGAAAAAATTATGAGATTTGATTAAAAGTCATGTGAATTTCAAATCAAATAAGTATGTTGAGTTATGTTTGTTTACCACTGGTTTACTAAGTCTCTGAGCTGCATTTGGGTCCTATTTTTTGGATTTTCTCTGTAAGGAGAAATTTGCTTGAAAAGAAAGCTGAAATTTTCATTATTGTGAGGAGCTGCCACATACTGAGTGTTTTGCAATGAAATCATAACTGTTGGCAATACTGTGAGGAGTGCTTGCCTGTGTATTATTTTCACTCTATAAAGATGTGCTACAACCTAAAACATGTGAGAAAGATGGCGTAATATAGTAGATATAATAAATTTGTTAGGAGGATCTTAACACCTCCCCAAAAGTTTGCAGAACATTGTTACAATAATTGCTGTATATGATGGTGAAATGGGGTTGTTTCAGGTGGTCAGAAGTTTATGGTGCTGTGCAGCTTGTACGAAGAGCTGCATAACTTTTCCCAGGACATGTAGGGTTTTTTCCCCTGATGGGGTTTGGAGTGGTGGAGGGGCTGGCTTGTTTGTTGCCAGCTGCGAGCTGCTTTAGCAGGTGGTGCTTAACCAGTGCGAGTACCAAGTTTTTCCTAATCAGTTTTCAGAAAGCCCACTGATATAGGGGTGGTAATGCAATACAAACACTTGCTTACTTTACCACATCCTCAGACGATACCCTGTACCTTTTGAAATTTTGCATATGTTATCATATACTTGCATAAATGCAGGGACCTTTGTGAATGATGTGCCTTCCTCTTTTAAATCTGTAATGAAGTATATTGCCAAGGATAAGCAGGTGCTTAAAGAAAGGCTGGAGCATTCAGTGGCTGTGATATTCATGTGTACAATTTGCTACAATCTTTCTATGCTTCTGGACCATGTTTCCAAGACTCCTCCTTTTCTCTCTGTTCCTTCCCCCTATTCTCCCATGTGAAGTCACAAGATGTGTGAGTAGCTTCACTTTTAGTTTGTTTATTATTTTCTGCTGAAATTGCTTTGATCGTGGCTTGAATGGGAAAACCAACAAGCAGCTGACAGCTTAAGTTCCCCTTTTGACCTTTGGAAAAGCACAAAAGCCTTCATTTCACCTACACAGGAAGAAAAAAAGCTACTATATTCAGCTGGTCTGTATTTGGGTGTGCTCTTATCGAAGGCTTGATTAATGTGAAATGAATTAACTCAGTTAACACTTGAGAGTTATTTTGCAGTGAATCCCCGTAGTACATCTAAAGAGTTCTTTGTCATTTTGAATTATAGCCTAAACAGGTGGTGGTTGAGGCTTGGTTTGAGCTGACAACGGTTCCTTGCTCCCTCAGCTGCTCCTCTCGGGGGAGCATAAGTAGTGCTGCAGTGATACCTGAGAATAGGGTGAATGCAAACTTATTAAACATTGTTACTTGCTTTTAAGGTTTTAAAATTAATTCTCAGAGTGCTACGTAAGATATAAAGGAGGAGTAAAGGGCAGAATAGTCTTAGGTTTTCAAACAGTATGGATGAAATTAATGTTAATATACATAAAAGTGCAATTAAGGGCAGAGGTGCAAGTGCTCGTTTTAAACCTTGCTTGGAAATAGTGACTTGGAAATACCTTGTAGTTTTGTGCATATGGGGTGAGAGGGTTGAGGAGTTTCCTTCTGAGTTCACAGCCCCAGCAGAGATGTGAGAGAGAATGGGAGCAGGGTCTGCGGTACAGAAAGAGGACAAGGATATGAGCAGGTTGAACCACAAGTTTGTGAGTCCACTCACTCTAAGGCGGCTCACCAGGTCTCTCACAGTACATCACATCTAGCAAACTTAAAATCTGAAACGAAGAGCCAAAAGCCATGGCTGCTACTTGATATTTTGAGAAACAAAAGCCTGTTTTTCTGAAATATGTGAGAACTATGACTTTATGAACCTTCTCCTGGGCCAAATGCAGACACTGATAAAAGTTTATAGACAATTCAGTTTATGTGTCGCAGAAACATGTTCCTGACTTCTTAAAAATGCTCATGGAAAAATCTGCCCATAACCACGTACCTGTAGTGGTAACTTCAGTGAGTGTCTAGGACTGAAAGTGCCTGTGGTCCCATTGAAAGGCCAGGAGTGCAGCCGGATCCTGCCCTGCTCCCCCTGCGTTACACTGTCCGCGATGTCTGCATGACCTTTTACATGGCAGGCTGTGCTGCTGCACCGCAGCGTGACCGCGGAGCCACAGCCTCAGTAGCTGACAGGGAAAAGGATTTGAAATAGGGTAAAGGTGGAAGGAGGTGGGAGGGGCAAAACTTTTCTTTTTTAGTGATGTTGCAAAAAGTAAACAAAAACATTTGTTTTGCAGACAACTCATGGCCAAATGTATTGCAGCAGTGCTTTTGTTTAGCCATTCATAATGGGAGTGCCAATACAAGTAATTCTTATACGTGAAAGAATTTTTCTAACGTTAAATTGCGGTTAATTTACTTTTGCAGAGATTGCACGTTATCTTCTTACTTGCTGGGATTATTTCTCTTCCTTCTTAGTGAAATTCTGAAAATGTTGTCTTGAAGAAATTGTCTCAAATAGCAGATGCTGAGAATGAGGAATTACATCCATGGTTCCAGCTTGGCCTATCATCTTCAAGGAGTTTAATTACCTGATAACTTTTTCCCTTGTAAATAGTGGATTTAATCATCATGCTTATTTTCTACTTAGTAAGCATCTTCTGCCAAAGGAGGAGATAAGTGCAGGAATCTTTTCTATTAAGAAATATAAAGTAATCCTTGCATCACTGATTTGTCTAAGCTAGTTTTACTATGCACATTTTCAGGGGTGGGGAGAAAACTGCTGCAAGTAAAACTGAGTAAGAAAAACAGGGCATTTCTATCTGGCTTTTGCTGATGAGCCTCCTTGTAAAACACTCGTGCCACAGGAGGCCATACCCCAACTGTCTAGAAAATGCTAGATACCTGAGGAAGGTAGGCAGCTTTTGCCATGTGAGAAGGGTAGTGTCCAGCTTTGTGCAGGTGCAAATGCTCCTGTTTGGAGGAAAGGCAGTAATTAAGTAGATTTCTGACAGGTTTGGCTTGTGCTGCTCTAAATTCTACTTTGAATCGGCCGATCTGTTTACTCACCAGATGAACTGATTTCCTTTTCCTTTTCACCGTCCCTGTAGACCATCGACAGAGGCGCTCAGAAAATGCTCCATGTGCTACTTGACATCAACTGCTGAAGGACAGACTTGGATAGATGTTAAACTTGTCAGTGTATTATAATAATCTTTTATGAATGACACCTTGACAAGTATTTCACTGCTCCTTTCTATGCTACAAGGCCTTAGTTTCCTTTGGCTTTCTCCTATTCTGTCAGAGTTGGATTTTGGGAACTCCCAGCATGCAAATCAGGTTTGGGTGATGCTTGGCAGCAGATCAGACTGTGAGGGTGTCAGAGGCAGCCCCATGGGCAGAAAGGTCAGTGAGCAGAACAACTTCCTTTTAAATCAGTGCAGGCTGCGTCATCTTTGTGGTTCAAGTCCAAATCCCTTAGGTCAAGTGTAGCCTGTAACTTTTTCACTGTGATGTTATATCCTCTTCTTGCATCAACAAATGCACTCTGCAGTATTCACAGATATATGCTCTGGTTTCTCTCGTTAGCTGTACTTTACCTGGAGGTAATCCAAAGATTAAGTGAATTTTGTTTTGCAGACCTCTTTCTGCATCTCATAATGCTGCTTGAGAAGGGGTTGTATGACCATTAAGAAAAAGGGTTGCTCCACTCATTTCCTATCTAGCTGGTTTCCCTGCAGCCATCCAGTTCACAAACAAACAATGATTATTTGATTACATGAAATACAAAACCACCCAGAATTTTGTAGCCTTACAATGTGTTTGGGTATGTTAAACAACTTTGGCATTTCTCCAGACACATTGTGGATTTGTTAAGATTTGTGCATGAGCTTAAGCCTAAGGGGTTGAAGTCATTGTAGGAGCAGGCTTAAGGGCAAGGTTGTGCCAGTCAGGGTATGCAGACACAACCTGACAGGCTGTGTCTCTGGCTTGTTCTACTCTGGCAGAAAGGAAAGTAGGGCTGGGAATATTGGGCCAGATTTACAACCAGAGTAAATGGTGCATAATACTGAGCTACTCCTATCATCTCTGTTTTGCACAGGAGCTTTGTGACTAGATAATGCTTTTTCCAGTAGGATAAAATGCTTATTTGCAGTTCTGGTGGTTGCAAGACATTAGTTCACAAAATTAGTGTTTGGACTCTGCAGAGAGCAGGTGTATCCTTTTGCTCATTCAGCCCCAGCCCATGAGACCATAGAAAAAATCTTTGAATGCTATAATGCAGGAATATATAGATAGATAAAAACAATTTTAAAGGCTACTGTGTAAATATTTTGTTGACAATTATCCCTTCTCTGGAATAGGTAGCATAATTAATTTGTGACTTCTTCAGTTTACACCCAAAACCCTTTTACTGCAGCATAATGTTATCTCTTTCTAACAGATTTAGATTATCCACAACTTGATTCAACTTAAACAAAAATCAGAAAACAAACCTCCGCTCCTTCACTGCCTGGCTGAGCTTTCGCTTTAGGGAAGTGTACCTGAGCTTGGATAGCTTTCCCCATCTCTGTATGCCTTTTCAAACTTTGTAGCACAAAAACCTTCTCACTTTTAAAACTTTACAGAGCATGCTGCAGAAAAAGCATGCATAGATAATGGCCAGTGGTACAGTTTGATGTGTACTGGTAGCCTCAGTTTAGAATGTATTATTTGAAATATTCATGAGTCTTGTCCCGCTTTGGAAAACAGGCTTTAAATATTATCAGTGACCATTCTGATTACGCCTAGCTTGAGCAAAGTTTTAATTTCTAGGACGTCTATAAAGAAGCCACTTGACTGTATATCGACTTAGGTCTTTTTAGACACCCCAGTTACGAGCTGAGGGAGTGCTTTGGAAACTAAATGCTACATTTGAGTGAATAAATGGCAGGGATAGACTGGGGAAGAGAGTAGAGTGGGAGGATAAAACCTTGGCAGTCCAAGCAGATATATTTATCAGAAAAAAATGCAGCTTCCTTATAGACTTTGGTTCTGAACAATATGGGGTTTGATTTAGTTGATCAGGAAAGATAGGAGGCATAACAAAGGCCACTTTGTCATGCCAGAGTTTCAGAAATATACCCACATCACAATGGTATGCAGTACAGTTTTTCGTACAGCTTTTTGGCTCAAAATGGGTTTTGGGTAGGAACAAAAGTTGGCAAAAACAGCTTCTTTGCTCAGAGAAGAATAACTTCTGTTGATCAGAGATTTTTTGAGAGATTTTTAATTAGACCAGTGCTGTGAAGGCTGCAGAGTCTAAGGAGTTCAAAACAGATATGCAAAGTACTTTCCAATTCCTCCTATTTTATCATCATTTCTAAGTCAGTGGGGAAGTAAGTCTCAAACTGATGCCATGGTTTAACTCTGTATAGTTCTTTTTTTCCTGCCAAGTTTGAGTCACTGTGGCCATCTAGGCTCGTCTTGAGAGATTAAAATGATGGGAAGCTGGAATACTTTCTCCAATTAAATGAGCAAATGCTTCTATTCAAGCATAGATTCAGATTTCCCCATGCTTTCCTGTAAGTGTGTGGGGTAGACAAGACTGTTATTTTTAATCCCACAATGAATAACTGCAGAGCTCAACTAGAAGTGAGTGACTGACTGAGTCACTGACAGTCACCATAGAAGGTAGCTATAGGGTAAGGGTGACTTTTAGACTCTACTTCGTTTAAAGCCTGGTACAGATTCAGTGATTAAAAGTCCTACAGGACACCTCAAATAGGGGGATAAAGAGGCTTTTAAGCATATCATTGCCAGACATTCTCCCAAACCATATTACTGCTCCCACTGTCTGGTATCTTGGCATCAGCCTCAACAGCAGAGCCATGGGAGAAATGCAAAAGGCAGTGAAAGGTCTTAGCAGAAGAGAAGAGCACAACGCCCGGCTACCTGGGGAAGCACTGGACTCAGTTTCTGCCCAAGTCATGCAGAACATGGAGCAGATGTTTGCATAGATAATTTTTGGCCAGCAGCATTACATACTGTGCAGGAGGTTAAAGAGAAAGCGTGATTGTTACCTAGGTTTCTTATCCCCTACACTAGGAGCAGCCGAGCTGGTGTGGCTGTGTTTACATATATTGAAAAAAGGTTGGTGTTTGAGAGGGAGGGGGAGTCAGGCCAGGGAGTGCAGCTCTGTCATAGGAGTTGCATTTTCTCCTAAGCGCTGTGCTTCCCATGCGTGCTCACAGAGCCTAGACCAAGTGGTGAAGTGGCCTCTCTTGTCAGCAGTTTGTTGACTTGTTAGCATGCTGGCAAGTGTGCTCTTTCAGGAGCTTGCATTTACTCTTTGGAGACTCTGTATTTGAGGGGTTTGGGTGGAAAAGAAGTGGCTGGAGTGGAAACTTACTTTTGTTTAAGACATCAGCACAGAGCCTAGCCACCAGTTAAACCCATTTCATCTCTAGAATTTCTGTCGGCTTATTTATAGACACCCAAACGTTTTCAGAAGAGTTGCAGCCTGCTTTAGAAGTCCCATGTATGTAGGATACAATGCACTATGTATGGACTTGTTTTTTCTAGTCATCTTTCAAGTCTATGGACTCTCTGGACCCATGGGCATCATTGTTCAAAACTGAGGTCTTGCACCCTCTTTTGAGAGAAGCAGCAGAGCATTAGTAATGCACAAAATGGGTCTCTGTACAGGGACAAGTTTTAATTTCTGTTGTATGTAGGAATGTGCATACATCTGAAGAGCCGGGGGGGAGACATGTTTGCCTTTACAGCTCTTGGCAGCAAAGAAACACAACAAGACTTGATTGAAAACACCTATCTTATTGCTTTACTAACTGCATTTTTTTTCCTTTCTCATTTGTAGGTCTCAGACTCTGGATACTGGCTGTGGGATTTTTTTTTTATTATTATTATTATTATTATTTTTGCTTGGGGTTTTTTTTCCTCTTTTTGGATGTGAATTGAAGGCCAACAGTTGAAGTGCTGGAAGCAAGTGCAGGAGGACGCTCACCTTATTTTGTTTGAACCCTCGTTTACTGGGATACTTTCAAGCCCTCCTTCACAGTCATGTGGTCATCACAGCTGCTGTTCTTCACAATGCTCTTAACACCGTTAGTCCATGGTGAGTGAGAGATGGTGTAAATTTGCCTGGGGGAAAAGAAGAGAGAATAGAAAATAGCAAGGGTTTTGCCTACATCTTTTACCTAATGGTGTGGTTTTTTTTCCAGGATGTTGATTTCTCTCCCCACTTCCACCTGAGGTCTTTGAATTCCTAGGCTACATTGTGACTAGTTAAGTCCTGAAACAAAGAACTCTGGTCACACAAAGATTTCTGTTATTGAGTTTAGCTGCTACGTTAAGGCAGAATTTCTTCCTCATGCCGAAACCTATTCTGTTGTCTGTGTGCCACTGGGATTGTCTCTCCTGGCCTCTGCATGGAAATCAATTTCCTTCCTGTGAATACTGCTCAGTAAGGGGCTGCATGTCATTAGCCACAGCTCTGGGATGGGATCTTACCATCGGGTTAGATAGTGATTTCAACCATTGCAGTGGATGTTTCCATACTCTGCCAAAAGACAGAGGCTCTGCACCGAGAAGAACCAAAACCAGTATAGTTGCCTTAGCCTGGCACACTGCGTAACCCACCCAGCAATGTGGAGTCTGTAGGTGCAGCACCATGCTGCACAGCTAGGCTGCATCTCAGAACTGAACTAATAGTGTCAGGTATAGCTGTTGTGCTGTGGGGATGTATGAGCTCTAGCAGCAAAATTTGGTCTTTTTATTAGCCAGGAAAATTTTAAGTGAAATCTGACACCTGTAATTCTTTGGAGTAAGATTTTGATGCCTGAGGTTGTTTTTTTTTGATATGAGAAACCCAAACGTAGGCCCCAGAAATACGTTGCCAGATTTCGTAAGTGCTGAAGAGTTCAGTAGCTCCTGTTTGCAGTGATGATTGCTAAATGCTCAGAGCAGAGCTTTGGAAAATATGGCTGCCTGATTTTCCTGATGCCTAAATGGAAGGTGAGCTCCACCAAGGATCTCATTTTAATTACAGGTCTGTGGGAACATGTTTGTAAATAACATGACTCCCTGTATGTAGGCTGTGGGCCCCTGCTTTTAAAATAGTCATCAGACCTTTTGTGCTTTACATGCACTGTGTATGTGCTAGAGCAAAATTTTACAGCAAAAGAGGTTAAAAAAATGAAATGTGTATCATTGGCTGAACATATCTATTTATTGAGCACAACCTGTCTGCTCATATCACTTATAACACCTTTGGGCACAAAGGTTATCTGTACTATTGTTCTTCAAGCAAAACGCCTCGCTGACTCAAAAATTAGAATGAATATTTAAACTGAAACAACCAATTGGGTTGGAATGAAAGACCTATTAGGAAAGGCGCTCTCCATTCTTTTCCAGGAAAGTTAAATGATAAATGTTTTGTAAATCTCTATAATTAAACAATATTAACAGTTAAAGCAATTAGAAATTTAAATATGCCTCTGGCAGTTCTGTTTTAAATTCGCAGTGCCACCATAGCTGGAGAATCCTGCCTGATAGTCGCAGTAAATGAAAATATCACAAGTATCCTAGGAGTTGTATTATGATACAGATGAGCAAACACCAGAGATGCAGAAACTAGGTGCCTGGAAATATTTCTACCCTTTATGTTCTTCTCCAAAGTAAATGTACAGGGGGCTGCTGTGGTGTTTGTAGCAGTGAGTAGTGGTAAATCTGACCACCACACATCTAACCAACACACGTGTGTTACCTTATCCCTGTAAATCACTAGTGAAAGTGCAGTAGAGGCTCACAGCCCCCTTTGAACGATGGAGAGTGAAGACTTTTGGTCTGAGACAAAGACTTGATTTGCTTCTCCCCGTTTTGATCTCTAAGATTGGCCACGATGCAGCTACCATCTCAAAACTTTGGCCTGTTGCCTTTCTTGGGGGAATCAGGTACTGAGCATGTGTCTGGTTGTTCACAGGTAGTACATTCTTGATATTAAATGAAGGGAGAAGACTGCAGTTTAGCTGTGTGATGTGATGTTTGATGAGTATGTCTGGTATCAGCTAGCACTGGGCAGTCAAACCCATCCAGCCTTCCATGGGGATGGAAGGACTTGTGCATAAAAATCAGAGTTGTATTGAAGGTCAGAATAAATACTTTAATGGGACTTCCAAGGCTTTGAAATCAGAGACTGAGTATCTGATGGCTTTCAGGTGCTCTCCCTTGCTGCTCCTCTCCCTGCAGCACCTTCAGAAGGTTGCCTAAAGTGAATGACAAGCTGCTATCAATGCAGAGGTTCCTGCTAGCCTGAAGATGGTGTATGTGTGTTTAAACACATGCCACAGACTCATCTTGCATATGAAAATAGTCCAATTAAGCCCTGCTTTTTTTTTTTTCTTTCCACTTTTAATAAACCGCTTTCAAGGCATGCAGAAAAATTTCATATTTTATATTTAACAGGGCTCAGCATTTTGAGGCTGGAATGACTCCTATCCTGTACTGACTGCCAGAGTTGATATGAACTACTTTTATAGACTGACCCTGCTGCATCTCATTCCCTTTTTGAATTTCCTTACACAATCCCTTCATCTGTAGTGGTAGCTACATTATAAACAGTTTTCTTAAGCCAGTGGTCTCATAAATTTGTTGGATGGTTGTTTGGTTTTATTTTTTTCGTTGTTTTGGATTTTTTTGAGGGGCCTTTTTTTTTTCAGCTATCTCATTTCTTGGAGTATATTGTGTGTCTTGCATTGTGATGACAGGTGTGGAGTCAAAGGGTGTATAACTTCAGTGATCTGCAAGATGAAAAGTAATCTTCCAGGATACTGCCCTGGTACAATGTCATCTTGTTGATAAGCTGTAGAAATAATGGAAGGGGAAAAAGTCACAAATCCTTGCAGTTGCTCGGTGATGATGTTAATCTACTGTATCCTAAATGCACAGGCACTGTACTGTCTAGTTTGGCTCAGACTGCTCTGAATCATAGCTCACAAAAAACCTGAAACCTTGTGAAATACTTGAGATAATAGCAGATTTGAGTAGTGGATGCTTTCTTTGCTGTTGCCCTTCACTTGAATGGGAAATAGCTTACACCTTGCATAGACAACACAACTTGGACCAGTGTGGAAGCCCCCAGAAAGCTATCCCCTCGTCTAAGCTCTGTCAAAGCCTGTAAATCCATCTGTTGGATAAAACTAAACCTGTTATACAAAATTAGAGAATCAGCCAAGAAGCCAAGAGGGAAAGCAGCAATACCAGGGAATAAAAAAAAACCCCCACATCGGCAACAACAAAAACAAAGGCTTTGTCATCCTTTGCAAGGACTCTGCTATGGACAGGGCTTTTGCACCCCTGCCTCCCTTTTGTCCCTGTTTGGAAGCTTTTCCCAAAGCACCTGAAGGCCTGGACCGCCAGGAAAGTGCTCCTTGGCTTGCATCTCCCCATGTACACCTGAGCAAACTGATCCTCTTTGCCTGTAACGGATGGATTTCCCAGAGGCATTTTCTGGAATGAACAGCTGTTGTCATCTTCCTCGGCCTTCCTCCCCTTGACCCCAAACAAAGCAGATTTCTCTTTACCCACAAATGAACACTGTCAAAGTTCACCCAAAATGAGACGGACATGACAGGCAGCAGCTCAGTTTGCAAGCCTGGAGAGATGTACACCTGCTCTGTCACATTGCTGTCATGCTTGTGTGTGGCTGAGAGTTGAGATTTAAAACTTCGAGATTGCTAGACAAAAATAATAATAGAAATAAAAGGATTCAGAACTGTGTGCTGTTAAAAGCAGGGTAGGAAGGATACCATGATTGCTGTGGGGTGAAATTTTGCACGTCTACAAACAAGTAACTTGTTTCAGGCTTTGGAAAAGAGCTGAAGGCCTGTTGAATGCAAAGATCTTATAATCACATCAGATTGTTTTATTATTATTTATTTGAAAATTATTTTTTTTAAAGCTTGCATTGTGTTCATAATTTCATGATGGGCAGCAAAGAATGATTTTGTTGTTGTTGTTGTTACGCTAATGCTTTAAGAGTCTAATCCAAAATAGGACAATCACTTATTATTACTCAGATTAAGCAATAATCCAAATTGCCCAGTTTCTGTTGGAGATCATTATAAATGCAATAAAATCAACAGGCATGGCAATCTTCCTGTTTCCTGTGATGCTAAGATCTCACTCTGTAGTTGTGTTGTGAGAGTGAGTTGTCAGCATCCTAGTTTCTGCTTGGGCAAAGTGTGGTGTCACTTGTGGATGTTGGTTCTTCCTTGGTCTTGCACCTGCTTGGGGTGATTGTTTATATGTTTTAACCCTGTATTTGTTAACAGGTTATAGACTGTTCCCTCCTCATGGTCCATGGGGTTAGTTAGTTGTTGCTGTGGTTATTTAGGTTTCTTAATCTTTTTCTTCATATAGAATGTGAATTTTGGGCTAGAACCACACACTTGCCCAAAGCTAAGGAAGACTGAAGCCAGAACAAGTTAGGCAATAATATAACCAAAACCTGGCTGAAATTATAGGACAAACAGTAGGTATCTAACATTAAAGTAGTTTTGCTATTACAGCTAGGACAGGCTAGATGAGAGTCATCTGATCCTAGAGCAAGCTGCAGGTACAGCAAAGATTTCTTAAATAACTCTGGAGATAGAACTAAGTTTAAGATGAAACAGGTTGTAGTTCAGACAAAGCCTGAAAAGACCTGGAGCCTGATATTATTGTGAAGCTTAAGGCCTACTACTGACAGTTGAAAGCACCAAACTGGCAGGGGTACAGTAGTTGCTGCTGGCCCAATTCTGAACTTCCAAAAAACAAGTTGCCTCCAAGAATTTATTTATGCAGAGTTGTGGCCTAGCTGTAAAGTGACCTTCCTGCATTTAGGGACAGATGCCATCTTTTCTGTCCATATGAGAATTAGTTCAAGATGGGGCTGAACTAATTTATCATTTGCAGAGTAGAAAATGAAATTTGAAGTCCTTTCAAGTCATTGGAGCTGCAAGGAAGAGAGAGCCACGTCTGCTGTCCTGTTCTGACCCTTCGTGCTTCTGCACCATCTTCCCGATGTTTCTGGGAGACAACTGTGGTGAGGGAGGGCTGTGTCTGCGTGAGAAGATGGTGCTTGAAGGTCAAGCTGATCTCTCTAGGCATTAGCAGGTCCAGATGCCAAGCCAGTTTCTGTGGGAACAGTGGAAATATTTATTACTGAACAGCACTGGTAGTTGCCTGGTGACAATGATTCTGTTAAAGCAAGCAGCATTATCTTTCTTGGGGGAATATATGATGCTAGCAAGCTGGACCTTGGTGACAGAGTGCTGTTTAATGTGAGCTGAACATTTGCCTCACTACTATTTTAATACAGTGAAAATACTGTCACTGCTTAAAATACATACTGTGTTTCTTTTATACTTGTACAAGTGTTATGTTAGCTAGTGAATGGTGGATAATTGCCTTTTACTACGATACTCTTTATATAGTCAAAATGAAATACAAGAGACATGTTTTATTAGTTGTGAAATAGCCAAGTTGACTTCCAGGCTTCTGCCTAACTTCATTGTTTTAAAAGATTAATCATCTTTGAAATATTTATAATATTTGCTATTCTTGGCAATTTGTATTACCTGCAGCCATGCTACCTTTTCCGTAGTGGAACAAGTGATCGAGGAAGGCTTTTCCTGATAAAATGGGGTGGCTGTTCCATGTATATACTACAGTTCTTTCACTAGCAGCAATGTACTAAAATCGGGAGTATTAAGTTCCCCATCTGATGACTGACCAATCTATAAACTGATAGAGGGTGAAATTCAACCTTGCAAAGACTGTACACCATTTCATTCTCACTTAAAGCATTAAGCAGTGCAGAGGTCTGTGTTCGGACCCACTTCTTTCATGTTTAGATTTCACACTAAATAAGGAAGGAGATTTTAAGGGGATTTTCTGATAATGCATCTTTTCCTCTTCAGTGTTTGCCAAGTGTGTCTGCTCATAGCATCTTCCTGCATTACGGTATTTTCACTTGCCATTTGTACCAAAGCACGCTTTCCATGGGACATGCAACCCTCACCTATCAGTATCGCTCTAGTTGCAATGACGCTAGAGCTATAGGATTTGAACTATAGAAGGTGGCTGGTGACTAGGGCCCAAATAAATGCATGGAAGTTATCCTTTCCTGTAGGCTGCTTAACATGTATGACATACAGCGGCAGGACATGTGGGTTTCTTTCTGAGCTACAGCAGCAGAAAATGTGCTTGCTCTCCCAGCAATAGGAAGGGGGGAGTTGTGTTACTGTGCAGGCCTATAACCTCCGACGCTCATTTCTTTTGTAAACGGTTCCTGACAAGACCGGTTTCTGATCACTAGTGACCAACTCTGTGTGCTCTTTTTTTTTGTAGCATTAATTAAACCATAAGATGTGACAGCATGTGAATTACAGTGTAGTAATTCACGCCCAGCCCATTCAGGCACAAAGATGAAGGCCAAATGGCCTCTGTGCAGCTAAGTGTGAATTATTGTACCATAATTTAATTCCCATTACATTTTACTGTGATTATAAAAATGTTTTTATTAGTGAACTTCTTTAAGAAAAGTTACTTTTTAAAAAACAGGATTGAAAAGTACAACACAGATCTTGTCACTAAGAGGTGTAAGTAGCTTTGGGAGATGAGGAGTTTTGTTAAATCCTGAAAATTTATATTTATGGAGTTATTAACCCTAGGTGATGAATGGATGTTGTCGTGCAGACATCTGCTGTCTAAAAAACTGCCCTAACTCTAACTATTTATTTCCTATCAGCTGCCAAGCATTGCTAAGTGCGATGACTAGGTGTATTTGTTCTTGACCTGGTCTTGATTTGATCTCGAAACCGTAGCTCGCAACCAGTCACTTGAGCCATCTAATCTTTTTCCGGTTCAGGCTATACAAATGCACACGTCAGACACTTCTATTGTGGACGGCACGTTTGTTTTCTGTCCTAGCAAGCACTGAGTGAATAGGGAGGACGGGTTGTCTGCAGCACTGTGGAAGAGCATCTGAGGGACCAGGCTGGTATGCCTGCTCTGCTGTGTGTTGGCAAAAATAAGTGAAGATGGAAAGTGGCTTGAATGGTACTGAAGAGGAAAAACAAAAGGGCTATGAATGCGTAAAAAATCTTTCTCAATATTTCTTTCTCTTTGTCTTTCTACAAACCTTTAATACTCTTCTTTTTTGTTGAAGACAAAAGGCAAAACTCGGGCAGTTAAAGTTGCTTAAGGGTTACCAGGATAGAACACTCTCCCCAATTAATTATTTTTAAAGAAACGAATAAAGAGCAGCCATATACTTGGCATATTGTTGATTGAGATGACAGGATCTCTGGGGCAGTACCTGGCTGTGTCTTTTCTCTTGGTATTCAGGAGGATATTGAGTTTATTCATCCACACTGATTTTGATGTGTCTTTCCCACAGTAGTCCCAGGCTAGCAAGCACTGTTAGCAAGCCCTGTCCCTGAACAGTCCTTGTCATAGATAAGCACTGAATAAAAAAGCAATAGATACTAAAAGTGGGCTCTTCCAAGGGACTTACTCTCTGAATTAGTTTTACTCATGCTCTCAGGAACTTCTAGCTGATCAGGATATTGATGGGGCCAGGACTGTTTTACTTTTGGTGGATATCTGGAGTTTCAGAATGTTGTAGTGGGCCTAATGAAGAATCATGGTAATTTTCCAAGTAAGCAGTAATTGTCTGTGATATGATTACTGTGGTTTAGCTTTAGATGTAAATACTTTAAAAAAAACAAAACAAACAAACAAACAAATGAAAAAACCTGCCTGACTATTGCAAAGCAGCACATCAGAAATAATCTTTTTTTACATCCTTTTGGAGTTAATAATCCCAAGCAACTGGGACTGAAAAATGTAGTGAGTCAAAGCTCACTAATACAGGTACAGGTGACCCTTAGACAATACCCAGAGGTACCATGGAGCACCAGGAATATTTTCACATCTGCAGCTATCTCTGCATGTGAGAACACAGCTTGTTCCCTGTCTTCCTGGACATGCAAGTTACAGGGACTGGTGTGGGGCAAAAGCCAAGGCTGAACCAGGCTGGTGCAGTAGAGAGAGGGAAAGAAGTGGGCAGCTGCCCTTTCCTCATCCCAATGAATAGGGTGGATGATTGCCTACCCATTCCTTGTTTGCTTTCACCTATTGCATTATTACCTGAATGGGAAAACAGAGATCTATTCGGCTAATTGCTAATCCTACTTAATACTTTGTCAATGCTAAACTTCCAGATGAACTTTATGTGGTGATGATGAAAGGACGCGACCAGGGATTGGAGAGAGCCTGCTATTCTGGGCTGTGTAAAGGGGTTTGATGGATGAGGCAATGCATCTTTTCCCCAATACCTGGAGTTGTGCAGGACCTGAAGACAGCTTCACAGCCAAAGTAGCTGCATAGTGCTAGCGCAGAACCACCCTTCCCAGCAGTGCAGGAGGGGAGCCACGGCCACATTTTAAAAGCACAAAAGCCTGATGTGCCCATCCTTCCCATGCAGCTGTAACACCTCTTTTCTGGATATGAATATTCCTACAGATGAGATGCCACTCCTGTTTCTTTTTCTAATAATTTCAGCTAAGCTTAAACCATTGGAGTTGGAGAGAAACAAACAAACAAAAAAAATTACTTCCAAGGGTTGTCTGGCCCTAGTTCTCTCATCCACACAGGCTGCGCATGTTGAAGTACTTTTAGCTAAAATGAGAAAAGAGTGAGAGTAAGGGAATGAATTATGGCCACCTTCATTCTCGCACCGCCTCCTCAGTTGCTGCTAACCTGCTCCCACAAGATCTGGGCAAATCTGCTGTTTTCCTCTGTTAGGAACAGTACCCTTGGCCCAGCAAGAACAGCAAGCAGAAGCTCTTTATTGCAAATGAAACTGCTGATTCCCTAGAAGAAATCTCTAACATCCATTTTATCAACTCCACAGTCATGTTAAATGAATCCTAGAGCCATCTGATGTTTATTACCCCACGGCACATTCACTGTTGTTCAGTTGGTTCCTTTAGTGATCATGATTTCTTGAATTGTTTATGTTGTTTGGTAATGTGTTTTTATTTGAATTTGGAAGAGATCTCCTGCTGCTCAATGAGCAACTCATCTGGGAAAGATGCTCTGGGAAGAGAAGAAATTAAAAGCATGTTGGAGAGTTCAGAAGCTTTTCCCCACTTTGAATTTCCTTGATTCCAGGAAATTGTTTGGTGCTGGGCAGCCCCCCCGAAAATCCCTCCCAGTCTCTGGCAGGACCATCTCTGTTCTCTCATGAATCTGCTGCAAGCTGTGGGATGCTTAATGGTTTTTAGCCAATGCCACAGATGCCGCAATCTGCCCATCACAGAGAGTGTAGGACTGGGCTGGTGGGTTTTTAGCTACAGTGCAGTATTGAATGCATACCGTAAACTCAAGGAATTATAATCAGAGCAACATCTACTTTTATATATTTCCTTGTGTTCTGCCATGTTTGGCTGCTTTCTGCAGTGCCTGATACGCATCCTGAGGTGTGAGTTTGTTTCACATAAGATTCATGGATGCTAAAGATCCTCCTCAGTCAGTCTGTGTATTAGGGTAGAGGAAGAGGCAAGGGCATCGTCACTCCCTCCTGTGCCATAATGTATACTGAGATGCCTGATGGATTTTAGAAGCTCAGTCAAATTGTTGTTCGTTCTTAAATCTCCATGATGAGGAACCATAAATAAATGGCATTTTAATACTGAGGTTTTAGAGTCTGATACAAATCCCATGGCAAGTCGGTGATTCCACATAAACGCACTTTGAATCTGGTCTGCTCAGCCCTGAGGGGTTATTTTGGGGAAAGCTGGAATGTAACATATAAGAGATTGTACCCTGGGCTTGCATTTGCGTAATATTCTCTCAAATCTTAGTGCTTTCAGTGATTTGACCAGGTTGTGGGATGTTTTCCTCCCCAAGAGCTGCAGTGTTGCACTCAGTTCTTACTCTCTTGGGAGACTATTCCCTTTCAAGCTCTTCTAGGAACAATTATCAGTCATCAGTGCTGCTGATTTAAATGATGATTTTTTTTAACTTTTTTTTTTTCCCTCTGCAGCTCTTATTGCTGAAGATCTGTCTCCAATTTTTAATTCACAGTGTTTTGTTTCTATTACTGAAAGGCTGGAGGCTGCAGTAAGGGTTAGATTTAGTATCAAGAGAGCAGATGACAAAAAGAAAACTAGCTTTGGTATGTCAGTCTTGTGTAATACTACTCTCTCTAGCGGAGTGGAGGGAGGAATGTGCCCATCAGTTTAGAAGCAAGGGAGTTAGACTGGCTGTGCTAGTTGCGTCAGGTTGGAGTGGGGCTGGGAGCTTAGATCCTTGGCGGTTCAAGGTGTGGACGAACATACCCACATGGCAGAGTCTCCGCAGGCAGGGGAAACCAGAGTGGTGTTCTACAAAGCCAGGAGCTGGTAGTAACCATGCCAACTGCTGCTTGCCATGCACATCTCAAAATGCATCATCATCTCCTTTTCCCTAACATACCGCTGAAGGGGAGCTTTTGGTACTGGTGCTGACAGGGGTTCCTGCGAGCAGGAATCCCCCTTATTCCTCCAGCGGAGACACGGCTCCACTTTTCAAGACAGATTCATGGCCAAGTCCTATTTATCACTGAAAACTATTTTGCCAGCATTGCTGCTCACTTCTATGTGTATGTAATTTGTAGTATGTTTTAAGGAAGAATGCTTACTTGTAATAGTAGGAAAATCCAGGTCACTGAGTTTATTTTTGTGTGTGTATTTATATATATATGTGTGTGTGTTTTAGATATAATTTTCACACTGTATATATAAATAAACCTATAGACATCTGGTCTATCTAAGCTTGGAATAATGCAAGGAACTTTTAATATGCCTTTTCATTGATGTGACTTGAAATCTGTCTTGTCATCACAATTCATAATCTTATAGGCATATGCAATTAAAAATCTTACTATTAGATACTACTCTGGGGGAATTCTGAGGACTAAGAAATCTAATAATATTTAGTTGTTCTCCTTAATTTGTTTGGGAAAAAAAAATAATTTGGCCTCTTGGTCAGACGCCAAATACATAATGAATTTCTATCATCAGCTGACACCTTAGAGTCTCTGGGCCCCGCTGACAGAAGTGCTTGGAGGTCATGTGTTACAGTCTCAGACAGGATTAGGGGGAAAAAAAAAAAAAAAGTACTTGCTTACCTTTATGCTTGTGCCTGACAAAACAGGTCTGGATGTAAATTTTGGGAGCTGATGAGCTCTTATTTGTGAGAAGCTATTTTGGCATGTCCTTAGCATTTCTACCTCTTCTGACACAGAACAGTTGGCGTGAGGCACCACAAGCACATCCTTGCATCCTGACAGCTACAATCCTTGTTTGAGATCGCATACCTGAATTTACAGCAGCCTTAGATTAAAGGGGTGGAAGACAATAAGATGGAGGACATGAGGCACAAAATGGATGAACTCTGTTTAGTGTCCTTGGGGAACTGAATCAGAAATGGGAGGGGGAATCCTGTTTAGTAGAAACCCAAATGGTTTAGACTGTTTGCTATAGGCTGTGATTTGTAGCCCTGGTGCCAAAAACTTACTGGTTGATGTGGATTCACGTTTTGTCCTGTGCACTCTTTGCCCCAGTAATACTGGCTGTCCCCTATTCACCTATATAATATCTGAGATCTTCCTGCCTTTCTTTCACTAGAGTGTTGAACTGTGGGCTTTCTCCTCTAACCAGCCAGCAGTTCTTGCAAAGCATAGTAACTTAATTATTTAGGGTCTGCACTGATTAGCCTCACATCTTGAGGCTACGCAGACTCTCAGCTGTGGAACATCTGGTGACAACCCTGTTTCTCAGGGCCCAAGCCCTTGCACAAATACTGCCTCTTTCTTTTTGGATAGTAAATATATGACAGATGTGAAATTCTCCAGCTCTTGGGGGAGTGCTGACATGTTGAACTTCATTATCCCTTGTTGGCCAGTTGGCAAAATGCAATCAAGAATAACTTTTGAGGAGGGCTGGCGTATCCAATATCACTCTGGAAAGCTATTATGGTGAGAAGCTTAAAGAAGTACAAGCTTAGGGCACAGAAAAGTTGATGCAAGGAGACGGGATCAGTCTGTCTAGCACTCATGAAAATGCAGTGTATTAAAAAGGGTAAACTTTGAAGTCAGTGGGAGCTGTGAGGTACAAACCTCTGTGATTTAGACTCACAACCAGTTTAGGTGCCAAGACCATTTTAGTACACTTCACCATAGTGTGTGTTTTTTTTCAATGGTTTACACTGGGATATGGCAATCTGAATATCTAATGGAGGTGGTAACTGCAGAGCTGCCAAATGTTCATGAGTTTTTATAAATATATTCATTGGTGGTTATACAGTAATAATGCTTAAACCGCTACAGCATTATGTGTGAAGCCAAATACACATGCAAGACGTATAGTAGCAAGATATACTACCTGGAAAGTAATAGACAAGCTAGTTAAAGCTGTGGGGAAGGAGCTAGTGAGAGCTGGAAAGTAATAGTAATGCTACTTAGAGCTGTGGGAAGAGTTACAGTAACGACATTTTTCTCTGGGGAAGCCTGGGGGAATGTTGGTTTATAAAGCTGAATTTGTGGTTTTGACAACTTTAAAAAAAAATAATCTATTTGGACTCAGAATTTACTGTGATGTCTCAGGTGAGTTGCGAATCCCATGGCTTCGTGTGTGTGTTGTTCTCACCTGGTTGGGCTCCTTGTCTGAAATGCATTTCTTGGGGTCACTCACCTTCCCTCAGCAGGCTAAGAGACAAGGTGCCAGATGACCATTTAAATTAAGCTGTGCAAAATGAAGATCATGTATGAAGGCACTACAAGTTCCTCAGTTCTTGAGCAAAGAGGTTGATCAAGTTCTGCTTGCAAAGAAAGTGAATGAACTGTGAAAGTGATGTACTTCATGCCAGTAAAATGATGCTATCGTATAGTAGAGGGAGTGAGGGACTTTTCTCATTACAAAGATCCTTAAATAACTTACAAACATTATAATAAACTTTTTCTCCCTCCCTCACCTTCATTCTTTTCCCACTTCCCAAACAAGGAGCAGAGAACCCAACACCCCTTAAAATACCAAACCCAGCAGATCATCTTGTCTGCGGAGAATTGTCACTGTTCCTCAGAGACTGTCTCCAAGGTAACTTTGTTTGCAAGGTCCTCGAGGGGATGCTGCCCTGCAGACTTTGTTCTAGGAAAAAAAGCTTTTGCCTTATGCCCTCAAATGCACTATATTATAATGCTTCGAATATATCTGAGCACTCACTTGAACCCTGCAGAACGCACAAGACTGTCATGCCAAAGTGGGGCAGGATTGAATAGGTGTCAACAGGATGTCTTGCTAGCAAATGTAACTGGTTATGTATTAAAACAGACGTTCAGTGAAGCGAGATACTGGCTTGAATACAGAGTTATCTGTTTTAAAAGCATGCTCTTTGTTTCAAGAGCTGTGCTGTTCAGAACACTTGCTATTTTTGTATTGTTCCTTGCTGAGTATTAACTGATGGCCAGTTAACTAATTCACTCCCTTTCAAATGGAGAGCTGTAGTAAATAATTACTTGACTAGGACATTATGTGACAGCTGAGATTGTTGGCATGGTACATGCAATCTATCCTTTTAGCAGGAAGAAAGGAACATAAGCAAGCATCTTACTAGTTAAGTAGTTACTTCTCCTGCAACTTCAGTGCAGATCATACATTGACATAAGAAAACTCTTTCTGACATACCTGGGTCCAATGCAAAAAGGCCTGAAAAGTCAGAAAACTTGTCTGTTGCTGTACTTGTAGCAAATAGTCTGAAGAGATTTCTGTGGTGGTCCTTGGGGGAGATACTAGTTAAACAAACTTTATCATTCTGAAAAGATATCTTGTTTCATGGGCAAAGAAAATAATGGAGACTGATTTTCTTATTTTGGATTCTTTCCTTCACTGGAGAAGCGAGTAGGGTCTGTCTCCACTACCAGGCTGGTCGCTTCTATGAAACTTGCAGAAATTGAATTATTTGTGCTCTCTGTCCTTTTTGCCAGACAAGATGCCAGATGGACAACAGGCTAAAAGTGGTTAGGGGGACACTGTCCAGCAGACATGGTCTACAAGCTTGTATTAGTTTCAATACCCTTGGAGAGCAACCCAAAACAAGCAAAAAAAAAGGGGAAAAAAAAATCTCTTCTGATATGCATTTGGTTCATCGCTGCCTGCTGGTTCCTGGTGTGGATGGCATCTTATGGTCCAACTTCTTCCCCTTCTCTGCATTAGCAAGGTTGAGGAGAACAGCAGAGGTCATAGTCCCCTCTGGCCTCGAATGCCAAAAGTCAGTGTTAAGGGACATGCAGGCTGTCAGTGTAACCATGCAGGTTCAGTCTAGCACTGCAGAGAGCTCATACAGCCATGTGCTTCACATGACCATTAACAGCATGAGTTGTTTTATAGGATTAGCTGCTGATTGCATATAATCTGTCAACAGCACTCGTGACTGAGCAGAACGAAGATGCTGTGGAAGTCTTTTCATAGAGATGGAGGCAAATGCTACCACACCGTTACAATTATGTAACAGTGCTGTTGAAATGAAACCCTATAGGGTGCTATTACAGATAGGGCTTCATTTTCACAAAGTTTCTGGACTTGACACCAGTTTCCTTAATTTGACACCTCTTTGTTCAAACAGAAGATCAAAATGGCACTTAAATTATACTGTGAGTGAAGAGCTTAATAATAACCATGCAGTGTAATGTGTTTAAATTAAAGCACAGTGTTGTTTCAGTCTGGGGTTTCAGACTTAACTTTCAAATGCTTTTCATCTCTGTATTGCAAATTTGACAGATGCCTTTTATTGGTAGAAGGTTGTAAAGACTATTTTCATTTACCTGACCTAAAGGACATAGGGTTTATTTGCGTTTGGGCAGGAGTTTGCAGCACAGTGAATTAGCAGTAAAATGATACTTTAGTTTTCGTGGTTTTCAAAAAATAATTCCTCCCAGGTTTATATATATTTTTTTTTAATACCATAATGTATTTATACACAGCATTTTTTTTTTTCAGACAAAGAACTCCCATTTTATGTTAAGGAAATCATATGGAAATTTTCACAGACTAATTGGCAACACTCAAAAAGAAAATAATAAAATAGAAACAGAATAATGTTCTTTGAGACTGCTTTTGTATTCCTTTTGGATCATAACTTGAATGCCTTAAATTTCACATATACAGAATGTATCAACATTGATTTGCAATGCAGACACCTGATGTCCGTGTACCTTATGGATATGTTTACTACTATTAGTATTTGTATCCTGTGCTATTTTTATTTTATTCCATCTTTAATTCTGATGCTAGTACAAGCTTAAGTTTGCAAAGGCAATAATGAAAAATTGGGAAATGTTAAAATCCAAGTGTCCTTGGCATGGTAAATCTGACTAAACAGCCCCACCGCTAAGGTGCTATAACTTTATCACGCTTGTACTCTAAAGTCTTAAGAGCCAAAGACTGCTTGCTGGATAGTTGTAGAGTACCTAGCACAACATCTTTGCAGGCTAGGTACTGTCTAATTACATTTCATTTTTCATTTCATTTCATCTTTCTTGTGCCAACATCTATTCCTCTCTGTCATTTGTTGCTATTTCCATCTGTTGTGTGGTGGTGATGCAATCAACTATTTTATCTTCCCTGCAAACATTCCTCCGTTAGATTTTTATGGATGCTGTGGTTTCCACTTGGCGGCTTCACATGGAGGATCTGTGTGAATGCGTCTGAAATGTGGGCAGCTCTCCTTTTTTGGTAACAATGTAGTATTCTTCTATGATATGTACTGAAACCTCAGAGTTGGCACTTGTGAGTGGTATTTTAATAAGTGAAAAGCAGAAGTTTGAGTGAAGAATTTGAGGAGGGAACAGGCATCTGTGTGTCTTAACGTTCCTAAGACAGAGTAATTTTTTGCAACTGTGGTTTCAGCTACAATCTGTCCCAAAGGTCCCTTAGCTGTGAAAGGAAAGCAAGGAATTGTCACAGTAATGCTGTAAATCTGCCTTTGGGGATGCTGCACAGCAGCAGCACAAGTGGGCACTACATCCTGTGCTGGATGGGTATCAATTTCTGAACACATCATGGTGTGCTTCATGTGGGACCCTTCTTGATCATTGGGTGCTTTTTACTTGGGTGATCTCCAGGTAGGGGAGAAGGCAAAGAACAACAACTGTAAACTGGCTGCCTACTTTCTCTGACTGGTCTTGAATGATGATAAATTGAGGAGGCAGTCCTTCTCAGAATAACACTCCTTTTGGTGTCATTCCTTGCCCTAGGTGATACTTTTCTGCCTGGTGAATAGAGCGGCGTTACAGAGTAGTATCTAATGAGGAGTAACAGCTGGTCTTTGTGTGCATCAGTAGAGATAGGAGAGGCATATGGTATCGGGGATACTCTTCCCCAAGGAACTGAGACAAAAATGGCTAAACCCAATCTTCTTGTTCACCACATCCTAGTGCCTGCTAAAGTCTAAGCTATTTCCTGCTCCCTTCCCACCTCTGTGGAGAATGATCTTTGGGTATGTCCAAGAAAATCATCCAGGAAACATATTTGTTCTAAGTAAATTCTGCCCTTAATGAGTCTTATAAAGTATTTGCCTTATTTTGGATCAGCTAGTTTAATAGCAAGAAAGGTCATCATCAGAAACAGTGTACATGCATAGATCCCTGCTAATATGCAAATAGTTTCTGAAACTGGTGATGTTAAAGACATTCTATAAAAATGCTGAAAACTTTCACAGAGAGAATAATTCACTTGACTCATGATTTAAACAAAAATAATTTCCTATTTCGAGGTTTGACATTTTTCTGCCTGTAGCATGATTTTTCCCATCAGAGCCAGCTGTTGGCTGAGTTTTGGTGGAGACATACTCAGTATGTGCTTGCTAAGAAAACTCTGTATCATTGTGAGGGCTCCTGGAAACCTCTTGTGTTTCACTTGCCCTCAGTGAATGGAGAGAAACAGACCCACATGAAAAATGTGATTTTTATGTTTGATGGCCAGGCCAGAAATTTGAGCAATATAAGAAGAAAAACAGTTATTTCTTTTAATCATTTGGGGGTGGGGGTGTCAATTTTCTAACTAAGGGGAAAGTTCTAAGCATGAGGAAAACTCTTGACTAAAAACAGCTCATATTAAACTATAGTTCATCATGAGTCCAAATGACATGTTTTATTTTTCCCTTTTAGATTTTTTTAATAATGTTTCAGTCTAACATTTTCTTATTTATTTCAAAATAAACTTCCAGAAGATACTTGACAACTTTACAACTGCTTTTTGGTAACTGGACTATTTAAACAAACAAACAAAAAACTAATGTGTGTTAGGCAGAAAAAAACTAATCATCTCCTGCATCACTGAAGTTGTCCTCATCGACTTATATTTTGTGATATTTTGCGGCATGCTTTGTGATATTTAGCTTTTTTCTTAAAAGACCTACTGTGTAGAAATAAGTGATTACGTTAGACTTTCAACTTCTGTTTAAAAACAAAAAAACCCTGTATTGTCCTCAGTCTAGTGCAGGGAGCCTTTTGAAGATATAACTTAAAGTTGCTGCTTCTCTCAGACAAATAAGAATTTGACTTGGGTGACTACAAATAGTGATGTGCGTTTATCTACGAGGTCTTCTCTCATGGTAGGCTTTGTTTTCCTTTCCTGATTGCTGAGATTCATGATACTCTTTAACTTAACAAAAATTAGTGTTGTGTGCTAAGGGTCACTGCTGTGGTCAGTGAAGAGAGACTAACTTCTTTCTTTGGAGGCACTGCCTGCATCTTTTTTAACCAGAGTTACATGAATAATTGCTTAGGCTGTAAAGGATACATGAGGCTGATAGTGGATGCAATTAAGTAACAGGAAAATCTCCCTTACAGAGCTGGTAGGACTGGGCTGATGCATGCATAAATCCTAAGCCTTCAGTTACTTTCCGTTCTCCTCGCCTTTTCCTCCATTGCTGCCTTCCAACTCTTCTTCAGTGCATCACTTCCTCTCTTGCTAGCCGCTTGCCACTCTTGCTGCAACTTGAAGGGCTGCTGGTACATGTGGCAGAAACGTGAGCTGGGTCAGGGGGCTGGAACAGCTAGGAAAATTGATGAGCTTTGAGAGAGATTACAAGGTCTTAAAATAAATTAAAATTAAATTAAATTGCCTGTCTTAGGAGGGCGAGGCAAATGCTTTCAAATTTAGGCCTGTGCTGATGTGGGCAACACTTGAGGAATATGTTCAGTTGATTTGACATTGTGGGGTAGTTTAGTAAATGAATGCCACCACTTACTAGTGTTTGATGCCATTTGTTGATGTCAACATATAGTAGGTTTTGGGGAGCTAGAACAAAGGCACGCAGAATGTATAATAACAAGTAGTGGCTGGAAGGCAAGTTTTTCGTCAGCTCAAAGCATGCTACATGCTAGAACACAATAAACAGATTATAACTGGGCAGTAGCTAAAACCAAATGTATCTATGTGAGGAGCAAAAATGAATGGGGTTTTTTGCTTACTATGCAGATTATTTTTCAGTCTTGACTGCTAAGGCTGGTATGTGCAGGAAGACAAACAAGCACAAGAACTGCTTGCATGTCATGTCAGACTCGTATGGCAAAGAGACAGCAAGCACTCAGGTGTCTCGTCTTGATGGGTTTTGCATTTTAGGAGGTGATTTGACCTTCACTTTTTAACGCACTTCTAAACCTATTGTAAGACAAAGTTAGTCTAAGTGACTTAGCCAGAAGAATGGATGGGGATCAGCAGAAGGCCCCAAAGGCTTTCACGACCTGCAGTGTCTGAGCAATGATCTCCAGTGTCCATGGGTACCAAAGGCACACAAATGCATCCTTCTATGATGTACTTGACAGCTTTGGCTGATTTGGACTCATGTGTCAACTGACAGCCACTGGCATGTAAGCAACACAGTTAAGCTGTAGACTTTAGAGGTAGAGGAATTCAAACCTGAATAATAATATACTTTTTTTAAAAATGTATTATTTCCTACAAATTTTACGGTACAACTGGCTGCACAATACATGTTTCAGTGTGTATCTGAATGCAGAACAGTGTTGCTGTTACTGGCTTCCTCAGTCATGAAATACCAGTATCTTCTAATGTCGACTCCAGGACAGTGGGACAGTGCGGTGCAATCAGAAGGCTCATGGAAAAATGCAAGCTCTCAATGGTAACCAGCTTGTAGGAAAAAAGGTATAAAAGCACCCTTACATTGTACATCAGCACTGAGGAGAGATGTCAGAAAGGTAAAAGACTGTGGCGTATGTATTTGTCAACATAGATGTCTCTAGAAGTCTATTATTAATTAGAAAAGTGTTCCACTACAAATTATGAAAATTAGCAGGAGACTGATTTCAGTTACTCTCGTTTGCTCTCATTAACACTTTAGCATAATGTGCACTTCAGTCAAATAAAGAATGGAACCTTTTTTGTGCCTTTTGAGAGTGCCTCAAAAAGGGCCTTGATTTATACTCTACTTTTTAGCCTAATTAAAACCGATGATTAAAACATGCAAGTCCCTTAAGATGACTGTGCTAAAGTGATTTTTTTTTTATAAGCTGAATAGTGTTTAATGTTCAGGCTAAAACTGCCTGAAAATGGAATTAGAGCATCTCATTATGTTTTGTATTTAAACTTAAGTAATTAACATCAACACCACCACTGATTGTGGATATTATTGTGGAAGATTATACACAGTTACTGAAATCACACATGAATGACTGTTCAGAAACATACAGCCTTAGGCCTCACATTTCTAATATCGAATAACAGGGTGGGACCCCTCGTCTCACCTGTCTCCTGTCTCACCCAGGAACTCAGCAGACCTGACTGGGTGCCTACCATACATTTTGGAGAGGCAGTCGCTATGTGTGTAGAAGTGCCCAACTGACCTTTATCTTTGTTGGGTCAGGTAGCGATGGGAATGAAGGAGCTGCGGCAGCAGACATTTGATGTGACGTCTTGTGGTTTTGGTGACTGGATCTTGTGCTATTTCAGGCTAATTGCCAGATTGAAGCTGCCCTTACATGCTGATTTAGGCCTTCATATGTTCTTGATTACACTTCTCCTCCACCTCTCCTTTTAGAAATCTTGGATTTGCTATTGCCGTTTGAAAATGCAGTCTTGCTTTTGTCTGTCTGCATTTACGTTTTTGCTGCTTCCACTCTTAAGTACAGAGGGGTTTATCCTGCATACACAGAGCTCAGTCCCTCTTCTGCACACTCATAAGGACTCTTCTTTGCAGCCAAACTTCTCAGAAGAGCAGAGCCTGAGCATTGTTTCCAGCACTTCTTGGGGCTACACAGGGGCCTGTCCATGTGCGTGGCATCTGTGGAGTTAGTTGCGTAGGGTGGCAGGAAGCGGGCAGGCAATCATACACTCTCTCCTCCTTGTTGGTACCATGGCACACTGCAGAAGTCTGCAGGAATGAGCCCTTGTTGATGGGTTCCCAACCTGTGGCTGTTGTATAGTGTGAAAATGTCTGCTTTTTATGCACTGCTGTTGTATTATTTGAGATGAAGGGCTCTGGCTGTCACACTTACAGTGCATGATTTAGTCTGATTTGATTGTGGTTAGTGATTTAGACAAGCCACATCACATGGCTTATGGATATAAGACACCAGGCAGAGCTCAGGCCTGTGAGGTCCTATAAAGTGTCCTTTGCCAGAAGCAGAGTAATCTCATTGCTGGATGGCTTATATGGGCGCTCTGGGCAGCTTGAGTCTCACAAGATAAAACTCTGAGGATTACAACCGTTATTCCAAATTTTCAAGGCATTGCTCTGGGTCACATTAACTACATATGATGGGGGAAGTGGGTGTAGTTTGTGCTTGGGGAAGCAGAGACAAACATTAACTCCACTACCATTTTATAAAAGTTGTTGCAAACCATCTCTTGCAAGAAACACATACGCACAAAACGAGGCAATGCCAAAATGTGTGTGGTGGACAGTTACAGAGCCTGGTGTCCACAGCACCTCCGGTGGTGTGGCAGGGTCTGTATTTTACACACTGAACAAGGACAGTGCTTTACCTTTGTCAAATTACATCGAGAATTCACCGGGGGAATGAAACCTTAACCTTTCATGCTGCATTACATTGGGGTGTGTGAAGGATTTTAAATAATGAGACGTGCTGAAAACAATTCCCTTGCATAAACAGAATATAAATGCTGTAAGTCATAGCTGGTATAATCTTGAAGATGCTTTAGTTTGTCTGCCTGCTTGACTGAGAACTGTGTTAAACCAGACCCTCCGCAGTATATCTCTTAGATACTTTACTCCCAGAAATTGCTCACTTGTTCATTCTTGGGCAGGAATGATCAGATCACCCCTTTTTTGAGGACAACAAACCTATTCTGTGAGCTTCAGGGTCTTATGCTGCCTTTGCCATGGTAATATCCAAACACTTGGCAATATTGCAGGCACTGGTATGAGAATCAGATGCACTCTGCTCTTTGCCCAGCAAATGAACTGTGATGACTGGAGGCCTTGCTCCAGTTTGGTTATACTAGTATTTTCTGTAGCTTTGAGCTGGATGATGTGGCTGTACATACAAAGATCACCCTCCAAAACAGGGTGGCTGCCTCCAGTTCACTTACGGAATATTCTCCTTGGCTCATCCTAAGGCCTTTGCTTTACTTGGATGGATGTTGGGAGAAAGTCATTGCTGGAGCTGAAACCCATGCCAGGAACGGTGCTAACAGTTTGTATGTAGATGATCATGTGCTAGTGTTTGTGGCAGTGTCCTGGCCTTGTTTAATTCACTAGTATAACTGTAATCTCAGCGTTGGGATTGATATTTTTTTGGCAGCATACGTTGCTGTCTTGCATACGTTATATTCTCACATTGCCCTGCATTTGCAGGCCAGAGGAGCGTGCCTTGGCTTGCACTGACTGTGGCAATTTGCTTGGATAGACAATACTGTGTCGGTTTGGAAGAGGTCCCACCACTGCACACACAGCACTTGGAGATACTTGGGTTTTACTCCAAAGAACCTGCATGACCAGTGGTATCTGGAGGCGGCTCTGCTTTGTTGTGCTCTGCCCGGGTGAGCTGTGCCCTGCAGCTGCTGATTGACAGCTGCTCTGGGGCCTCAGTGTGACAGTTGACACTACATTGAGTGGCACCAAACCAAAATCCCCGAAGGAGACCAGGAAAGATGATCTAGAGAGCACCTGGTTTCCTGGGTCGAATCTCTTGCAGAGCCACAAATGCTGTGAAGGCAGGGCCCTGCGCTGCGCCTCCGGGCCAGCTGGCGTCCCTCCCAGGGACTCCCTCTGACGGGGCCCTGCCACCCTTTGGGTTTTCCAGCAAAACTCTCCCCGTGGCACAGCTGTCTTCCATGTCTGCACACCTGGGCTGAGATTGCACAGATGAATTTGCTGATGGACTCTTAGAAATTTCAGGTCATTGTTTAAATAGCTGGTGCTGTTCTGTGATGCACCAACAGACGGTGGAGAGGACGGAGTAGGTGATACAATAAAAGGAATGAAAACACTAATGTGAGAATTTTTTTTTTTTTTAGAGATGTAACTTATGTGTTTTCACACTTCACTTCCTTGAAAAATAAAACATTTTAGCCTTCTATGCTTAATAGGTTGCAATGAAATGTAGATGTGGGTATCAAATGTAACAGAATCTCTGATTTTGCTTATTTTAATTATAGTCCTTGAAATAAATTATGTTTTCACTCTGTTTTATATCTAAAAGGAAATCATAATCCCTTGTACATTTATCTGAAGTGTAATAGCCTTTTGTTTCTGCTACTCACTCTTCCTTTGGGGGAAAATAGGTATTAATTCTGCTTAGATTTTTGCAGTTACTTAAAGTTTACCGCTCCTTTGTACAGCAAGTGTTGGATTAGCTCAAAGCTCTCAGCTTCGTTGTTTGGCACTTTGGGATATGGAGGCAGTCTTTGAATAGGTGTAAATAGTAGTTTATATGCATAGTAAGAGTCCGGATGTCTGGATTACTGGGAAGCAGCTTCTGAAATGTGCCGTTTATTCAAGCTCTGTGGTAGAAAGCCCATGTTGTGTTGGTGGTGTATCACGTGCATCCATGTTGGCTGCTCCTTCTCTTGACTGCCAGGAGGAGTGAAGGGAGATAAGAGAAGGGGAGATGAAATGCATGTCTTTGGTACTCTCTGGCACAGCTTCCTTCACATGCTGTGTGGCTCTTTTGACTTGAACATCAGATGACCTGAGGCAACTCACCAGGAGTTTACCTTTGACCTCATCCCTTAGGACTAGGGATCATGGAAATTTGCTGCCCTCTAAGAGCCAGGGATATGTTAGTTGTTGCAAGGACTTGGGCAGTGCAGGGAGACCTGGAAAAGAGGCAAGTTCAGTTTTGAAAGTGCTAGAAAATGCCTCCTATTCTCCTAATAATCTTGCTGTGTGCTTCTGAATGTAATTAGTGCAACATTCATAGCTGAAGAAGCAAGTATCTGATGAGAGATTGCTTTCTTTTACTGTTTTGAAGAAGGCTAATGATTTAATTTTTCCTTACACTGTTCCTATACATGGCAGTTAAATAATTTAGTTGTTTTGCTTCTTTATTGGAGGAAGTCTGTGCTTTAGAAAAATGAGACCTGTTTTTACATTTCATTCTCATAGTAAAAGGAATGTGAAAGGAATTTCACTATGTCAAAGAAAAATAGCTCTATTACAATAGCTACTAAAGGTGAATCTTAAAATTTATTTTTTAATGAAGTCATGAAAGGCATTGGCTATATTAACAGTGTGCTTTGGTCTCTTTCTCTCTTTTTTTAATTAAAAATAAATCTTCTGGATTCATTTATGTTAATGCACTTAGTAAATAATTTGGTAAAGAAAGAGCTGCAGGAACAAGGCTTGGAGTTAACAACCAGAAGAGGAAGGCAATGCATTTCGGTTGTATTGTTTTGCCGAAAGACTTTTTTTTTGTCTTCTAAATGTTAGAAGGTCATGGTCCTTTAAACAGATCTACACACTCAAGGTCACCACAAACCCTTTGTGCCAGGAGTAAATGTGCTGTGGAGGCTCTGAGACTGTCTTGATGTTTTGAGTGAGACATACGAGGATGGTCTCCACATTCACAACACTTGCTGCTTCTCATCAATCTCTTCACTGGCTTTCTTTTTCTTCCTGTGTTTTGGTAGAGATTCTTATTTCCTCCTGCTTTATATGTCACTGTATCATTTCTTTCTTCTTCCTCACCTTCTACCCTCCTCTTTCCAGTTGCCTTTCGTGCAAAAAAAACCCTGGATAACGTCTTTTTTCTCTCTACCTTTTTGCTCTGCCGCCAAGTCTCTTCCCTCCTCTCCAGGGTGACCCCTTGCCCTCTCATGCTTGAACTGTAGCTCTTTGTCTCAAAATGTGTCAGAAATTAAGTTCTCTGGGGCATAGAGTGTCATCTTTATTTGCTTGGGAAGGTGCCATAGACATTTATGGCAATACAGTTGTAGTGATGGTAACAAGGAAAGAGAACAGTAGAGTGGCTAAACTCTGCCTTTGCTGAAACTTTGTCCTTTTTTATAGTTTTGCTGAAACAGCCTGGATTGGGGGGGAATACTGAAGGTCATTAAAAAAAATCATGAAACGCTGTTCCTAGCATCCCTGCCTAACAAGATCTGATCCTGTTGGCGTTATATCACTGGCAGGATGCTGGAGTACCATATTAATGTCAAAATCATTGAGATAAATGACAGCTACATTAATTGGGTAGGCATTTGGGCTCAACTTGAGAGCCTAACATTTTTTATAGGTGTGCTTGGGGCAACAGGGGGGAGCGTGTTGAAAAGTTACTGAGCTCTGATGTTAACTACTAGGTATGTTAATCTGAACACAAGCATTGCTCTATCTGTAAGACTTGCATTGCTGGAGAGGGAGTTTAGTGATGCTATGCACATAGCCTGAAAGGAGATAGACTGTCTGCATATATCAGGTTTTTTTCAGCTGCAGTCCCTTAGCACAAGGGGAGCTGTTCACAAGGCAATATGAGCAGCCTGCTGATCAGGCACACAACTTAGGCGGGGATTTTTAGGGAGGTTTAAGGGAGCTACAGCTGGATCCAGATAAGTAATTAAGCACTTCATCTGACATTGAAATCTGCGGGAAGTTAGGAAGTAAATAAGATGTCAAAACTTTAGTACTTTTGTGAATATCTATCTTTGGAGTTCAACAAAGCAAAAACTTTCAGAAAATACCAGCTCTAAACTATGCGTGGGTTTGGGTTTTCCTGTAATGTCAATGTTGTACCAGCGGTCATGATGCAGGTGTTTTCTTCTTCGAGCTCAGGAGTCTCAGCAGGTGACAGAGATGGTAGGCTTTGCCTCCAGAGGCAATGAGGAAGAAAATGCATGCTTTGCATCAACTGCCCAGGTCTTAGAGAGAATGCAATATTTGGTTGCTCCGGAATCAGTTGAATAGAAATGCTCTTTTTGATGGTAAAGAGTTCACCTGCTTTGACTAAGTTATTGTGCTGTAATGTCACCTTCCTGGTGACAACAATATTGCTATATTTATATTTTAAAAATTTCTGCTAGCAAGTTAGAGCTAAAAAGGGTGGTTGTTCTTCCTCTGCTGTGTTGGGGAAAACATGGCTTACTAAATATTTTCTGCATGGATAATTAGTTACACTTGTGCCGCTCCAATAAATGCCATCAAATTGCACAGCAACAACTGTGGTTTAATTTGCCCAAAGACCTTCTATTACTTATGATGATGTGCAATAAAGATGTATCCTGGGCTGATTTTTCACATTCCAGGCTCATTTTTGAGGGGTACCTGCAGTGAGGCATTGTTGTTCTCCTTTTTCAATTTTTGAAAGAACCTGGAAAACCTTCAGTCTTTGTGTATATATGCTGTGCACATTTAATACAGAAATTATTAAAAGAATAAAATCAGAGCCCTGCCATGCTTTTTTTTTTTTTTTACCCAAGCTGCTTGTCAGAGTTGAATCACACTTGCAGGCTTCTGCTGCAGCTGGGGAGTGAAACTGGTAAAAAATTGAAATTGCAGCTGATTCTGGAGACATGCAGGTTTTTAGAGATCAATGACATTAAAGGGACATTTATGGCTTACCTGATTTTCCACAAGTGGCAGCCAGGATATACTCATTTTAACTAACATTTGTGCTTCAGATGAATCTACGAGCCAAGCTGGTCTTGAATAAAATTTGAAATCTGTTTGTGTTTTATTTTATGGTGTTGATTAGTTAACAGGTTGCTATTAATAAAAACAGTAGTCTTCTGTTGTTCTGCCCTATGCTCAGCTGACAGAAAGTGTCCCCAGGCAAAGTGCAAACCAGCTAGGGCATTGCGAACCTGTGAGACAAAGCTTGAAGTAATGGGTGATCTCATTTCCCAGATGAGATTGAAACTTTGTCTTTTCTCCTGACAGAAAGCAGGAGACCGGCTAGTACAGAGAAGTTAGCTTGAACCGAATGCTTTGGCACAGCTGGTGGTGTAGATTCACAATAGTCTCGGAAGTGAAGAGGATGTTGCTAAGCCAAAAGGGAGGTAACCAGGAGGAATATTGAGCTGTGCATTCATTAAAAACAGCTTTAATGTGGTGCTCATCACATAAATAGTACTGACTGTATCCTCGAAACTATCATAAAAGCAGTAATGGCTGTGGGGGGAAGCATAGGGGAGAGTTTATCAGCAGTAACGTTAATAACCCAGGACTCAGGTTTTCAAGTTGCAATTAGGTGCTCAGCAGCTGTGACCTGCTGGAGTTGCCCATTACTGTCCATCTTGGGAGCTGACTCCCATGCCACAGCTCACTGATGTCGTCCACCCCAAAGGTGGCCCACAGAAACTGGTCTTCAGATACTGTCAGCTCTGTTTATGCTGTGTCGCATTTCCTTATGTTAAAAAAGGCAATAAATTGTTAATATGGCTATCATAAATCCAGATGTTCAGCCAGGCTTTAATGGGTGTGATGATCACTACACTTCTGATAACTCCCAAATTGGCAAACTTTTGAATGGTGGTGTTACAGTGTGCCCTATCTTACAACTTTGCAACTAGGTGAGGTCCCAATGCAGGAAGAAAGTATTAAACTATTTGATGTGGGAAAAAACTTTCAGGTAAGGGAATACAATTCTGCAAAAGAACCTTCTGGGAGTGCTGTCTTTTCTTCATATGGTCCTGATGGAGAACGACCAGGTAGATGCTTGCATTTCAGATTTTCCCAGTTGAGTTTGGCGGGAGCTGGAAAGGAAGATTTTTTTCAGATGTCTCGAATGTCAGCAGCATGGGGTGAAAATGACAGTAGTAATTTTAGCTCAGCGGAAGAAGGTTTTGGTGTTTTTCTGCTATAACTGCTTCACCTGAGTCCAGATTTTTGTTGTGTTGCAGTTGTCAGAGAGGTTACTCTCACCAGAAACAAACATACACAAACACCCCCCCCCCCCCCCAAATCTGAGCTCTCTCTTCCTGTGCTGCAACTAGCTCCTAAAATGTATGATTTGCAGCAAGATTTTGCCACAGGCAACAGGGATTTTTTTCTGATGTTCTCTAAGAAATTGAAATTTATGATAACATAGTTGTTTTTCTTATATTGTCTCCTATTTCTTATATTTATCATTCATTAGAGATGGTGTGTTCCATAAAATCCTAATCCTAAAGCAACTCAGAAAAGTGTGTCAATGTGCATGACTCTGACAGTGCAGACTCCCTATCTGCTGAGAAGAGCCAGAGGAAAAAAGGCTTTTTTTGATCATGCGGAAATGATTTTGAAGGGAAAAGAAAGGAAATTTTTCCCATCCTGACTGGAATGTTAGTCTCTCAAATTTAATCAGTGTATAATTTGTGAGTGGGGAAAAGGGCATGAGCATTCATCAGTGAAAATACTGGATTTATGGTATTTGGAAGCACCACAATTTAATTTCAACTTTTTTTAAAACTTGATTGAAAAAAAGATTAATATGCGCTTGGAAATGAAAAGGCATTCAAGATTAGTTTAATCTCTTCATTTAGAAGATGTTGAAGTTGGACATTTTGACAATGTGGAAGTTTTTGTTTTATACTCATTTTTCTTTTCCCAAAAAAGATTTCTCAGAATTTCCCCTCTTCCCATGAACAGATTTAGTTTTGACAGATCACCATTTTCTGATGAAAGAACGAGTTTTGTCAGAATATTCTCAGCCAGCTCTTCTGGGGGCTATACATACTGAACACCACCAACCTGACAAGCATACTTTAATCTACGTGTGTGTCAAGTAAAGCATAAAAACAGGTGCATGTTATGCTAGAATGAAATTTTAGATTCTGTGGGGTTTTTCTAACTTTTTGGTATTACCAAGTAACAGTGTAAGTTGAAGATGAATCACTGATGGCTTACAGAACTTTGGTTTTAAACAAAATGTAAAAATATGTACTTTTGTACACTTTGTAGTAAGAAAAATTATGAAATCTGGCAAAGTAGAAGCAAACTTTTTTGTTAGTATATTGTGTTATCTGTCATGGAAGATACTCACGCTGTGTTGGGTAACTCACAAATGATTATCTTGTGGGGAAAGCATTTGTACATGTGGCAGGCCTCGTAGAATGAAAATTCACATTTCTCTCAGAAAAGCTGCTGTCCTCAAAAATGAGATACTGGTGGTGTAGCCTGAACTTTTTATGCTTGTTTTTGAAGTCAGCTCCTGCGGTAGAGTGAAAATGAACTTGACTTTTACCTAGAAAGAATATTTTTAAAAGCTGGCTTTAAATCACTCTTTTTTTAAAAAAATCAGAAATAAGTATAATACATTCCTTTTAAGTAATGCAAAAAGGCTTTACAAAGATGATAATACCTTACAGGTGGTGTCTTCAGGTGGGTCTACGGGTCTTACAGGTGAGGATAGCAGAAATACAGCCAGATGCAGTAACCCATAGGTCTCTGGTAGACTGGTGCAACCAAGGCTTGGCCTTAGCCATGTTCTCCCATTTGCAGGTAGAAATATAGGAGAAGGCTTATTTCCTGAAACCCTTGCTCACTGGGTCATCTTCTGGATGTGGGCTCCAGAGCCAGGCACCGGTTGCTCTTCTGAAAAGTGCTGTTCCTGCAGCTGATAGGGCTTTCTGCTCGTGCTGGGCTGTCCTGCTGTGCAAGGTGGTCTCTGGCAGCTGCCCACAGCTCGCTTGCTGTGCTCACGGGCACGGGAGGCAGCAGCGCAGATACAGATGCTCCAGTTTTCACTTTAGTGAAGATGTGACAGGTTTTAATCATCATTCCTACATCTTTTAAACCACGTTGTAAAGTGGTGAGTAGACAGTAATAGAAGGAAGAAACCTTTCTTTTTTTCAAACATGTGTTGCTTCTCTTCATCTCAGCATGCAATAACCGTGCCCTGAAAATTTGTGCAGTTTTGTTCCACATGGTCCTGTGCACCCTCCAGGTTTTGTCGGTTTGTGGATCGGCAGGTCACTGGCTTGGAGCTACTGGGGGTTAGCTGCTAAAGCTTCAGTTGACTTCTTGTAGACTAGGATTTTAGGCCCTAAATCACTTTGCCCTTGCCTTCACACAGTGGAGGCAGCTCCTGAGCACTTGTTGTGCAGACAGCGATGAGGTGTGTCATTCACACAAGGCATTCCCCTTATGCCTCAAGGGAGGTGTAGGCAGAAATGGTCTGATAATTTGGGGTGCCTGGACTGAGAAATGCTGTCTTGGACCAGGCTGGAAGCTTCTCCCTTTTTCATTTTTGGTGTGTTTTTGTTATCACCCCCCACACTAACTTTCAGAGATCATCTCTGGTATTTTTGAGAAGGCATACATTTTTTAACATTCTAAAATACAATGGTACAGAAACTTCAAGCAGCTTGAAAGCTGCAACTCCCATGTACCTTAGGACAGGAAAGAGGGAGAAAGAGTAATGCAGTAACCAGGTATTCAGGCCTAGATGTTATTTTCAGCTGGGTGCTGCTGTATGTCATGTGATTTCAGCAACTTCTGCTAAGCAAAGTGACTCTTCTGAGGTTTCTTTGGCTTTATTTCCTTACTGCAGTGAAGGCTTTTTAGTCCAATAATTTATTGTTTCAGTGACTTTCTTCCTCTGATGGTTCTTCATTGGCTATGTTACTTGAGGACCACGGCAGCTACTTTCTGAAATAGCCCAGTGATTGTGTCTGTCCAGGCTGCTACTGTATTTCACTACAGCACTTTATTTTCAATATATTATATATATTTTATATAAATATTTAAAACACGGCATTATAAATGCATGCCATTTGGTAAGCTTTTTTTCTCTTTTAGTAGGCAAATCTTGAACAGCAGTTTACTGTGTAAAGTAATACCTTGTTAGTTTTATGCAACTTATAGATTTTATTAAAATGCGATAGAGAAGTGCCTTTGGTATGCATGAGGGAGCAAGGGCAGACCTTTCCAGAATCATTGCATGGATCTCATATGAGTCTTGCTGGGAGATGCGGTAAAAGCTGAGTGACATATATTAATAGAACTGTGCCAGAGATCATGGAGAAGTGTTTTATTATATTCCAAAAATATTATATCTTTTTTTATGGTGATTTAAAATGGCAAGAAGAAAATGAAGTCTTGAAATTAATTTGACTGTTAAAATGTAACTTTTCCGTGAGCTTACGATAGGACCTGTAGCACAATTAATTCTTCTTACACACTGACAGAGCTTGTTTGACAGCTGCACCATCTGGCAGGGTGTGGGATAGATGGGATTTGATCAATATTTATTTTATAACTAACCCCTAGGATGCTGGCCTACATCCAGGCAGAAGGGATTTAGAGGTTGGTTGTTCCTGCAGGGTTGGAAGCAGGGGATGGACTGGGAAAGGTTTTTTGGTGACTGGAAAGCAGAGCAAGCTCCCACTCTCATGTGGTCTGGCTCTTCTTCTATTGTGGTGGGATATCCTGAGACTTGAATACAGTCTTTGGATTAACTGGACATTGGTCATTGCCATATGTGCCCAGCTATGGGAGCTAGAAGATGGTAGCTTAGTAAAGTACTGGATTCCTGTGCTGTCTAGTATGGGCTGAGCTGAAATTATGGCTTTTCTGTGCTAATAGCGTTTCTCTGTTTTGCCTTGTAACTATTCTTACCAAACAGGTAGGAAGTTAATAATTAGTGAAATCTCCTTTCCCTGACTCGAAAGTCAGTGACTTGGTGGGATGCACAAATACAGACCTGTACATAACAGTATTATAAAAGTGATGTTCCCATATAAAACAGCACTGATACTACACCAAAGCAGAGCATAAGGATATACTGTAGCTGAGGTCTCCAGCCAGCCCCCATTTCCACTGCTTTTGTGCAAATGACAAGCCAGGCTGTGCTCCTGCATTCACACTTGACTTCAGTGTATTGGTATCAGAGAGCTGTTTGTTCTGAGTCTTTAGTTTTTAGTGATAGAGGCAGGTAATGTGTCTTGGGTTCCTGTTGAATGTTTCCCACAGTGATTTTTAGCTTCAATTGGAGGATTAGCATGTGAGATGTGTTCTCCCCTGCTGCCATTGCTACCTTTCTTCAGTGCTGTCATTGAACTCAATGGGAGTTTTAACATAGAGTTCAGGGAAAGCGATGTTAAGCCAGTGGAAGCTTTGCAAATCTATTCTTTAAGAAATAACTTTTTACACTGATGTAATGATATCTTATTTAATAGAGCAATAAGGTGCAAAGGAGAAGAGAATAACACATGTACTTCTCCAGGTTTTCTCTCCACAATAGCTGGGTAGAAGTCGACTTATGTTAATTAGCTCTAATTTCCCCCTCTTTTTAAGTCACACTCAGTTTTGTTAGGGGGATGCTAGAAGACACCTTACCTTACTCTTTTTTCTGTTCCAAGCAATGAGAACATCCCTAAGGAAAGCAGGTCAGGCCTGTCTCCAGCAGTATTTAGCAGCAGAGGAGATGAGGGGAAAAAATAGTATGAGAATACTGACATATCTGTCATTGTTCTCCTGGCATACATTCTCTCTTTCTGATGTAAAGATTTTCTAATCTGGAGATAACATCTAGACTGTCAAGTTACAGCCACTGATGGATCTTGTGCTATGTGAATTTGTATAGTTCTTTTTGAACTTCTCTTTGGCTTCTACATTATCCTGTGGCAGTGAGTTCTCAAGGTCATTATTCGTTATGTGCAAAAATACATCACTATGCTTGTTTGAACCTTGCCACTGTGAGCAGATTATTGGCTTCCCTCATTTGTGGTATTATGAGAAGTACTGAACAATTATTTCCTATTTATCTTCTTCATACCATTACCGATGTTAAGAAATTTCAAACATACCTCTCTCTTTTCCAAGCTGAATAAGCTGTTTCAGTATATTTGTATCATGCTTGTAAGGAGGGTATTTAGCTTTTGCTGGGATGGAAGCTATCTCACTAAGGTACATGCTGTAGTAACCAGCCTCTGAATAAAGACCAATCGAGATACTTCTGTGATGGGTCAGTTGTCACTGAAGATGTGGCTTGCTGTTCTACCTTCATCTCAGGCTGTAGCTTTTTTTCAGTGAAGGATTCATGCCTTGCATCTGCTCTGCAGAGCTGAACTGCCTCGCTACTTCCTACCTGTCAATATCTGATCTTCTAGTGACCTTGCTGAAAGCTAGATGGTTTACTGGGAACATCCTTGGTGTGGGAATGCTTGTGAGGGATAATGCTTGTGAGGGATAATAACAGGGCTTTGTACTTTTGGGCATATGCATGCAGACTGCTTACCTGTATGCCTTGCAGCAGAATGCTGCCTGGGTGCACTCTGACCAGTCTTGAGGGCTGTCATGGAGGCAAGGGGAGAGGCAGAGCAGTGACTTTTCTTCCCCAAATGTTTCCAGCTCTCTCAGCTGGCTAGTGAAAACAGATAAGATGAGGATCCTGCTTTTGCCCAGGCTTTTCTTATGACCACTGTTGAGATGCTTGGGCTCATTTCCATGTGTCAGGAAGCCCATTGAGAAGGCTGATAAATGGGAATAAGGTGCTTGCATGCTGCTGTGGCAACAGTGAAGCTACCAGAGATGCTGACAACACTGCCAAACTGAAGCTTGTGGGGAAAATGCAGCATGGGGGTGAGCATTGGCTTTTGGCCAAAGTCCCATGTCAGTCCTTGCACCAAAGCTCATGCCAGTTCTTCTGACCATTCCTTGTGTACAAGGCCCACAATCCCTTCACACCTTGGTGTACAAAGTGAGGACAGGATTACTGTTCTGCCTTCCATTTCATGGGAGGCAGAAAAATGTGAAATCCACTCAAATGCTCTGGGAACTGAGCCTACGTAAGTGTGTAAAATGGCCTTCGTCAGGGACTGCATTTGTCTTCTTCAGACTCTGGTTCAGGTCCTTATATTGCTCCATCAACATATATGCTGTGAATAAGTCAAGATAACAAGGTCAATATCCAGAGAAATTGAAAACACCAAACAACTACCAGGTGCTGGCATTTGTTTTAAGGAGCTAAAACAAGGCATAATCTGGAAAATTGGATCAATCGGTGTAGTTACAAGTACCTATTTTCTAATCTCTTTTAGAACTTGCTTCTCTCCATCCTGTTAGTGTGCTGGTGATAGATGACTGCAGGATCATTGAACAGCCCTGAGTACTGCTGTGAATGGAGCTGCTGTAATTTGCACTGTATTTTCTGAGTTGTTGTTTTTCTTTATTTTTTTCTTTTTCCTTTGTTTTTTCTTTTTTTCCAGCTTTTTCCAGCTGTTTTCAGCTTCCCCAGTGTGATATGGCCCTACAACATGTAGTGGTCCCCATTACATAGTGTGGAGCTGTGCTGTGTTAGTGTCGACGTGCTGCCCCACCACCCCCAAGCAGGGCCCAGACCTGGGTTTTCCCAGATTTTAGGCAGCTGGTTCATAGCAAAGGCAGGTCTCGCATAAATGCAGTGCTGGTGGGATGTTCTGGATGGTGAGCTCCCCGCTTGTATGGGGAGAGGCTATGTGCAGAGTTGCTGTCTCTGTGTGTTTCAGTTGCCGCCACCAAGAAATCTACCAACTCTTTCTGCATGTGTGCACATATGTATGTACCAGCTCTGCTTCCTTTAGCATCATGTGTTGTGGGGGTGCTACTGGAGGGGGCTTCCAGCACTCTGAACAGCCCATGTAGTGTGATGGGGAATGTGCCTGCAGAGCAGGAGCGTTTGAGGGTCTGGTCTCTTCATCAGCAGCTTTCTAGGTGAAGATTTGAGGAAAATGGATTTATTAACAGAAAAGATACTGTACCGTTGCATTTATTTCCTGTTCCATGCCCTTCTCGGTGCTTTGTACTTCTTGTATCCCTTTTTCTCTTTGTTTCTGAAGAAATCGCCATAGCAACCTCCTTGGTATGGTGAGGAAAGAAGCCAGGCTAGCAGAAGCAAGAGAGAGGCAGCCTGTGAACATGGCTAGGGTGTGTGCTGTAGTTGTAGCTTTACCTTTGCTAATCCCATTCATGAAGCAACTGTTCAGTTTGGGTTATTATCTAGAATATGAAGTGCAAAGTATGGTGGTGCCAATGAGACTCACAAGGGGCAAGAATTACAGCAGTGCTGGTTCAAAGGGACCTCTGGAGATCTGTAGTCCAGCTTCTTGCTCAAAACAGGACTGTTGCCAACCATACATCAACATGAGAGTGTGATTAAAAGAAGAAGAAAAAGAAAACCACGATCACCATCAAACTAAATCAAAGAGCTGCATGCAGGATCTCAAACACACAGAAAAAAATTCATTTTGAACAAAATTCCTTTACAGTAGCAGGGTGATAGAGAAAGGAAGACATGAGTTTGTGCACAGACATAACTAGAGGATAAAGATGAGAAAACAACCATAAAATTTGCTTCCCAACTTATGGGACAACAGTCACCCCAAGGTGTGACTGAGAAGCTGTTGCTGGAAGCACTGCCCAAGGCTGCCTGGGGTTTGCCCCAGGCAGAGAAATACTGCTTCTGTTGCACAGAACCAAGATGCAGGAGAAAGCAGAGTTAACTCCATTAGATAGCTGACAATTCTGGCTCCAGCACATAATTTCTGGAGACTTTTAAAGGCTCCCTAGCAGTGAATCCACATGATGCAATGCAGGTTAGCAGGATGAAGGGTGGAGAGCAAGCTAACTGAAAGATCTAGTGAAGGGCTGAAAACCTAATGCAGAAGCACATGGGGGCTGCAGGACCCTAGAGCGCAGGAGGTACGGACCTACTTTCTCTGTATGTGCAGTGCTAGAGGACGTTGCCAAACATTCGACAGCCATATTTGCAGCTCTGCTGTGAGTCAACAGCCCATTCAGTTTGCTCTGGGTTGCCAAGCCAGCTGCTGTGTAATCCCAGCCATGCTGATAAGTGGGAAATATAAGCCTAGGGAAATATGACCAAGCCTTGTTGAGATACAGTGCAATCATTCTGTGGCTAGCAGGCAAATGCAAGCATGTTGTGATAACAACCCCATGCAAGAGGAGCGGTTTTTGCCTGAAGCTTCATGCAGCTGATGTACAGCAGTACCACTTGTGGCAGGCCATGGGTGTAAATCCTAGAACACCGAAGAATACCCTGGAGCAGGGGGACAGAGCAGATATCTGGGCCCTGTACAATGTTTGAATGTTACATGAGGATACAGCTGAAAGAGATGAGTGTCTATAGGGAGGGTTGAGGATAAAAATAAAAAGAAGTCTTTTCTCTTGGCCTTGTCTCCTACTCCGTCCATCTGTGCAATGCCTGTGTGACTTCTGAAGCATAGAGTACTGCTAATGCTGGTGGAGAAGTCATTGCATCCCTTGAAACTGCCCTATCCTTGATGGTTGGCTGACAGAGAGCGAGCCCTTTAGCAAACTGAGGAGTTGGTCCAGTCCAAGACCATTAAGGAGGGTGCAGGAAAGAAGCTGTTACCGTTGCCAAGGAGAAAAGATACACTGCGCTTAACTGGTGACAAAAACGGTCATTGCTCTGGGTTATGGCAAGCTCACCTGAATGAGTTCCTCAGCTTTCTTACCTCAGGAAGTTATTATGGTGCTTCTGAATGCACTCACCTATGGTGGAAGGGCTTCCAGGCATGGAAATGGTTGTTGATGGCATTCATATGGCAGGAGCACAAAGGTGCTGCAGAAAATGATCACTGGAAAGCGCAATGCCAATGTCTGTGCCACTCTAAAGGAAGGATGATGCAGAATGTGGGTGTGCTCACCCAACAGAGCCAAACTCTCCACCAACTGATAGCCTCCAGCCTCCTCATCTCCTACCCACCATCTCTCTGCCCTGGTTCCCTTGCCAAAATGATTGACGGGGCAGAAGGAAACAAAAAAACAAAGCCCCCCAAACCACTGTGTGGGATCCAACCAAGGTTTTTGGTTGAGCTGAAAGGAAAGATTTTTTCTATGTTCTGTTTATTTATTTTGCATAGCTGCTTTAACTTGCATTTAAAGAAATATAAAAATACCTTTGCAAGGCATTTGTTTTGTTTGGAAGATATTTCAGTGGGGCAGTGTTGGCTGTGTGCTTAAAAATGAGAGAGGAAGATATTGTTCGACTGTTACTTTCCTGTTCTGGTGTAGTCTACAGATTGCCTTGTTCATCGTGAATCTGGGTGAATAACACATTTGATGGAAACAACTGCCGCAAACTTCTACCTATGGCTTTGAAGTTAAGTGAAGTTGTGGCACCTCTTTATTTAATTCTGCTAATAAAAAGAGTTTAATTTTAGAAACATGGTGTTTTACCATGTCCTTGCCTGGCACAAGATACATGGAAATAAACTCTCAGTGTTTACTGGGTTCACAGTGCATGTGCTCAACAAGGATAGTGATGCAGTAAACATTCACAAAAATGGGAATTGCCCTTTAACTTAGGGGTCCTGGACACAAGCCATGCCAGAGGGGAGTTGCCACTATGGAGAAAGAATAATTTCCACAACTGTCTCCATGTGTGACAGATCCTTTAACAGGCATCAGTCAGAATAATTTTATATTTGGTCTTGTTTTCTTGTTGCCACTGGTGAATGATGATGGAAGCAGAAAAGACTGCTTACAAAATACCTCATGGAAGGCATTTGGGCCTCATGGCCTTTGGAAGCTTTTTCCTGTACTGCTTAAAAGGTAAGGCTTTTGTTGTTCTCATTGGTTTTGGGTTTTTTTTGTTTGTTTGTTTGTTTTGTTACAAGATTTTTGGGCTAAGAGCCCTTCTGTAGCCTGGAAGAGCCTCCGACAGATCTGCTCCAGATCTATCAGGCTTTGTATCTGCTAGCATGGCCTCTCACGCAGCACTGTGGCTGGTCCTCAAAATTATCTCTGCAAAGAGAGAAACGACTGGGTCGTGACAAGGCAGGGAAGGCTGATGTGGTGTTTTCCCCTCATGCTCTTGTTATGTTCAGGGACCTCTCAATATGCTGCTGAAGCTCTCCTGTCTCCTTTTATGTTTGAGCAGGGACCAGGACTGAGCCAGCTTCTAAATTTGTCTCATGTTGGGCATCCCCTGCAAGGCACATGCTGGGAGCCATCCCGATGTAGGAAAGCAATGGAAGAGGAAGGGGTGAGCACCTTACCTTTAGGTTAGAAATGGGACCACGGATGAAAAAAGTCAGTTTAAAGTTGGTGTGACAGTGTGCATTACAGCCAGGTTTTTAGGAGCTTATGTCCCACTTTTTAGATGGCTTATTTGTTTAATTCTAGTCAGTGTAGTGAATTAAACTTTTTCGCTTCACCTCACTTAACTTCTGTGTGCAGAGAGGCCTAAGCAATTGATATGACTTTTGCTTTTTGCGGCTGTTATTTTCTCAGGCGTGTTTTTGATTACTGTTGTCTCTATTGCAGTTGTTTGTTCTTCTGTAAAAAAGGGGCAAAGTGTTCCTACTCTGCATGTATTTTATTCCTTTGTCCTCTTATACATCGGTTAAAAAAAAAAAAGAAACAAACAAAAAACACAAAAAAAAAGGCAAATAGGAAACAGAGAAGCAGGGGTCCCTCCTTGCAGACTTTTCTCTCCAAGGGGCAGGGTTCTCATCCACCTCTTAACAGGCATTAAAAGCAGAAAAGCAATATATTACTTTGGATTTACTCTGGAAGCAGCTGATTTTGAGATTATAGGAGAGTCATCTCATTGAGCAGCTGAAGAACTGATGATGCTTGCGATACTGCATCTCTGCCATTTCTGTGCTCAGCTTTTGACATAAAGCCTGACTTGCCCAAGGCACAATAATATCACAGCAAGACACGTGTGTGCTGTTGCGCCTACATAATGTGAATCTGTAAGTTAACAATGTAGGATTGTCTCACCAAAGTAACTGTAACCCTAAACCCTTTTTTTCCCCTCATATCTGTCTGTAGCAGTAAAAAAAACATTTTGGATTTGATTTGTGTAACAATATTTTGATGTACCCATCTTATTGTATGCTTCTCCTGAAGCCTCACTGAATCACAGTTGACGTGTTCTCTGCAGCCTGTTTATGGCAGTAGTGGGGGGACTGATTGCCATGCTGTCTTCTCCCTGTCTGCTGGTATTAATATTCACATCAAAGAAAGCTGTTTGGTTCCCTTTCTCCTGGGCAACTGCAGGAGTCAATCACCACTCCCTGGCATGAATGGCAACAAAGACAGAGAAACTGTTCGTTGATTCAGAGCAAAAGAGCCCAAGTGGGTGCTTTGATTTCAGGGAAACCTTGCCCTGTGAGGGATCTGCAAGGTTAATCTGCCAGTGTTCTTCTGAATTGTGACTCCTGAAGCATTTTGGCAATAAAGAAACGTGAAAGTTAAGTAGTCAGACCTCATGGATAATTTTACATTAATAACAATGACTTATAAATGTCACTGTAAGTCAAGTGATTCCACTGTGATAGTCAGACCATCATAAAAATGTCTAACTCTGTAGAGTGGCTATGCTGGTGGTAAATGGGTTATTGACTTTCAGCTCCTATTTTGACTAAAACTACATACAGGATGTAAGGACTCCAGCAAATCCCAGTGCCTAAGATGGTAATGTATTCTGTAAATCAATAATATATTAGTAATAAAAATGACCAAAGCATGCATCCATTAAGGATTTGTAATAGAAATTTGTTTAGGTTATATACTGTGCGTATTGATTGCTGCTATTTAAAGATGAAGTATGTCTTTCAAGCAGAGTGCTTATGTATGTAGCTGCCTACATTTTAAATCCATTTATTTTTAATATGAAGATGAACTTAAATAACATGGGGAAATATGTATGAATAGAAGTCAGTATTTTATATCACCAAACATTATAGGAATATAAGTATGCTGCGAAGCCACAAGAAGATATCCAGTGTTGCTGAAACCTAAATATTGGACGTGAGCAAAATAATAAGCAATATGTGCAACCTGCTGTAGGTGATCAGGGGATCAGTGGAGTTGGACCAGATGATCTTCAGAGGTCCCTTCCAACCCCCACCATTCTGTGATTCTGTGATATGTGGCGGTCACTCTTTGCACACCCAGGCTTCCAGGTAGCTTAAGTTTTTCTTGGCTTTGCACCTTAATATTAAATTGCTCACCTTTCCATGTTGAGGTAGGGTGTATAATGTAACATGATGTAACAGTAATACTGTGCCCTGCTTTGTCTGAGTGAGAGGGACAAATTTGTGGTACAGAGCTGCTGGCAGAATGGAGACCCTGCTTCTATGCAGTGCTGCTGGCTCTCTGCAACTCCCCGCATCTGGTGCAAGTGGCTGCACGGACAAAGAGGACTTACGGGACCATGCCAGGGTTGGGCACACTTGCAGCACCATGACTGGGATATAGGATTTGGAAAATAATGCCCCCAACCCATCCCAGTAACATCATACCAGGACCCTAAATGCCTCTGCTGTTGATTTGACATTGTAGGGTGTACACTGCAAAGATTTTATGTAGCTAATAGCACTTAGAGACTAGTTAATAAGCTTTGCAGAATTATGATAATTTATTAGATAACCATACTGGAAGGCTGAATTAAAAAACAAAACAAAACAAAGAAACCAACACACACGCAAAAAAACCCCGAAGCAGACAAACCTACTAAAAACGTAGTGCTGTAGCTACACTTTCATCCATCCTCCTAAACTTAATCTACTGGTCCAGGGTCCAGTGCGTCTTCAGCAATGAAGAGGTACCTTCCATATCGATGAATGGTTGAGAAAACAATTCACATGCCATAGCTAGAGTCTTTATATCTCACTGCAGCAAATAAAAACTGTTTTAGATTACACAGATTATGGTTCATTATGAAAACAAAGCAAGCCTTTGACTGAAATACCATCTGTTGGTTTGCATTAGGCAATTCCCTTCCTCATCCTTGCCATCTTTTATTCCTAAGAATTTAAAGAAGCTATCCTGGAACATTTTTTGTCCATTCATGACCACTACCTAAAAGCAAATAAACCTTTGCATGGATGAGTGCAGCAGGTATCTGCAGAAAAGCTGACAGAGGGTTGGGGGGTTGATTTTTTTTTTTCCCCTAATGCAATAAATTCAGTGGGTTCCATGCTGCCAAATGTCCCACTCTCTTCCTGTTTTCTTTCTCCCAAATCTTCATAGTTCTTTAAAATATAAAGATACTCCTATGATCAACAAGCCAGACTGCACAATAGAGATCTTGCCTGGTATTTTGTGAATCAGGCTCCCATATCTTCTGTTTGAGCTGTATCATATCTTCCAGAAAAATACTCAGTCATGATTTAGGAACTTCAGCTGATAAGGAATACATCATATAGCTAAATACAGTGTTCCATGGTAAAATACTCACACCATTAAAAATATGTACCTTCTTTCTAGCCTGAATTTATCTGTCTTCAACTTCCAGCTCTTGCATCTTGCTTGCCTTTTTCTGCCAGATTAAAGAGCTCCCTGTTGTAAGAAATATCTTCCCTCTGTAGATACCTGCAGACTACAATGGTCTTTTGGACTAGTTAAACAGACTAAGCCGCTTTGGCGTGTCACTAGTAAGAGAGACAAACTTGTAAAACTGGATTTCCAGACACTACTTTATTTTTATTTTTTATTTCATTTAAAAATTTTTCTTAAGTTCTTTTGCAAGCCCTTTCAAAGCTTCTGACAATCTTTTTGAAGTATAGAGACAACAATGTACATGTTCCAGTAATGGACTCATTAATACCATGTGCAGGGCAGTTTCATCTTCCCACGTCTGCTTGTTATTCACCTCCTAATACTCGCAGAGATTATGTTTGCCCTTTGAGCCACTGTGTAGCATTCAAATTCTTATCAATCATGAAAACAGTCTTGTTTCAGAGTGACTGCTTGTGAGGCTGTGGTCTCACATAATGAGTACTTTTTGTATTCCTACGTGGACTTGTATCTGTCTGCATTAAAGCACAGTCTGCTCAGACAGTGTACAGATCAATCTGCAAAACCGACAAGGTTCATGTCATTACTTAACATTTCATCAATTTTTTGTGCTGACTGCAACTTTGGCAACCTTTGAGTTTATTTTCTTTCAGATCATAAGAATTGTGTTGAATGATATTGGACTGATGAGGTTCTTGCTGAACTTCCAGAAATGGTTCAGCTGGGATGACAATTCCACCTTCACATTACTTCTTGAGAAGCAACAGCTAATACATTTTTTCTGTGTGCAATCAGACATACGCTCTGTTTTTGTAGCCTCTAATTTTTTTTTTTTTTTTTAAGAATTGCTAGTAGCATTATGCCAGTGTTCAAAATTGAGTTAAAAAACAGCAGGGGGTTCCTGAGAGGGTTGTGGGTTTTTTTCCAAACTCCCAGATAGAAGAGCTCTAATTCTGCAGAATGAAAAATATTGGGTTTGCTATTTTGTCTTTTCTAATATCTGATAGAACAAAAGGCACTTCTTTATCACTGTGAATTATAAATATGTCTGTCTGCTTCTTTCCAAGTACAGATTGGAGTGATTTACTGAACATTTGTAGGGGGTTGATTTTGTGTTTGATAACTGTTTGTCTTTGACCCATACACCTAAGTATTTAAAAAATACTGCTGCTTCTTTAAAATGTTTGCAAGGATATTTTTTCTTAGTCTGATGACCACAGTTGTTTCATTTGTATTTTGACCTTTTATTACTGCATGTCTGTGTTTGTGAACTGTAATTTGTATTTGTTAACTATGCTGCTGCCTTTGTCGTCTTTTTCTAAGTGAGGGTGGACTGTTTAACAAAAGAAGCTTTTTATCATGATTGCAGAGTTGGGGATTTTGTCACCTGAAAACAGACTTTTTGGGTTACTGTCTGCATTTTGAAGCTAAACCTTTATTTCTGTTTAATTTTTTGTGAAATATTTTAATCTATGAGGAGCTATCCTGGGTAAAACCTTCAAGTACATATGTTACCAGTCAGGACTGTGATCTTACTTTACTTTCTGAGTTAATTTGGTTTGTGGCTATTTGCTCATAGGCATCTGTGTTTTGGTTGTTTTTGTATTTTTTGGGGATGTTTTTTGTTTGCTGGTTGTTTTTTTTGGTGGAGGTTTTTGTGTGTTTTGTTTTGATTTGTTTGTTTGCTTGTTTGTGATCAACTTATTTGTTAGAACAGGATCCTATATGAAATTATCCAGAGACAGTCTCACTAAAATTTCCTTAACTTTTTATGGGCAAAAGTAGGCATTGATACTTTGTTGGTGTTGCCAGTCATGGTATTAGATTTCCAGCATATACTTCCCTGATAGTCATGCAATGAAATGCTCTTCCTCATTCCTTATCTGACTTAGGGGCCTTAGGGCTACCCTCCACCAGCATAGCATCCCGTGTGTTAGCACTTCCACCCAAAAGCAATAAGGGCAAATGTTACAGTGCATCAAAACCAATTTTATTTTATTAGCAAGTACGGGCTCCACAACAGACTTGCTCAGTGATCTTTGGTATTTTGCCCAGGTGGTTCCCCCAGCCCCTCCAAAACGTTTTTTTAACCCTACACAGTTTGAGGTGCTTTATTACAGAATAATAGGGGGCATGGAAAAACCCTAAGTAGAAAAGTCTGATTTCTTTTATGAAGGTTTCTCCTCATGCTCCAAAAGTGCCCTTGGAAGGCAGTGACAGCAGAATGCTTTCCTTGAATATGAACAACAAAGACTAGATGATGGAAATATGCAACAATTTTATTCTTAGAAAAAGCAGAAAATTCTAGATGTGAAATATAAATAACTCCAGAATAACAATGCTTGAAATAGGTACAAAAGGAAATGGGTATTATAGGTACAGGAAAAAGTGCTTGAAATGGGTCCTTTGTTAGATGAAAGTCTGTTTCTATTTAGAAAGACACTTAAATGTACTGTAACATAATTACATTAGAAATTTAACTAATAATCTCCCAGCAGTGGTTCGCTGGAAACCTTACCATGGTGCTTTTTTCAACTTGGAGGAATCCTTCAGAAAAGAAACCTCTAGGGAGGAACAGTACAGAAGGATTTGGCAAATGTTGCAGGTTGGTGCCAGGTAGGGGTCTTGATGCCTGCAGGCTTTCTGCCTCCCAGTCTCCTTGGAGGGTACCCCTAACCCTGGACTGGGGTCCTTGGGGACTCCTGTCCTGGATGCGGTGGCACCCCAGCCTCACCCACCCGCCACACTCAAACAATCTGAGTGAAGCTGCCTAGACCATCTTCCGTCCTGGGAAGTCAAAGCCAGTCAAGGTCTCCTAAATATCCCCTGGCCATCAGGGACTGCTCGCTTGGGGGAGCTGGATCCTGCGTCTCTTCTCATTGATCAGGGAAACTGTCTGCATCAGACGCTGTTGTGTGGCTGAGCTGCAGTGCCCAGGTGTGCCTGAATTAACTTAGGCCTCCCGATTATCCAAGGGTCTCCTCTGTGTTGTACCCTTCTGTCTATGCATCCTCTGGTGTCCCAGCAGCGCTGTCTTGCCTGGGGCTTGAAAATTTCCTGTTCTTTCTGACCCTGTATCTACAGGGGAAGGAGGGATGGAGTCTTTCATTAGGTTCTTTCATTGAAAACTTTTCTTTGCCCTTAGCCTTGATATCTCTTTCTGGTTTTGCTGGGCAATTAGATCCTGTTTTTTGTTGACAGAGAGATCAGCAAAACATTTACTTCTTTCATTTACCTCTTGGAGGACAATTTGAAATGAGATTAGTGATTGTGTTTAAAAAAAAAATAAAAGAGGAGGGGGCAAAAAAAAAAAAGTCTTCCATCCATCATAGCTGTTTGCAGTGTTTTTTTTCCCTGAAGCAAGTTATATATTTTTTTTCAACCATATTTTTATTGAATTGGTGAGTACTGTGCCCTCAAGTATAGTATTTGCATCTGTTTGTTACCCATGCTGCATGGCTGTCCTTTTCTGTGCCACTGTAGCTCCTGTCTCTAATCTGCAGGTATTTCCTCTTCTCTTTAAAATGTCCTTTGAGGCACAGACCCTCTTTTTGTTCAGTCATGCGCATGGGTGTCTGTGAAGAAGCCCCATGCTTTCCCACAGGACAAGTAATAAATCATGATAACCCAGCACTGTAGGGACTTTCATAAAACAGGATTGCCTTTTAACCAGTACTGGCTTGTTTTTTTTAGTGAGCACAATGTCTCTGTGACTATTCATACTTGTTATTGCTGCTTTTTAAAATGCTTTTTAGACTATTGTTAACCACTTTGGAAGGCTGGAGTGGAAAATGAGTAGAAAGGTGTACCCTGGTGAACTCTGGTTACTTTAAACTGAAATTCTGGGGTGTAGAGGGCAGGATTCAGAGGATTTATTGCAGGTAAAAATGCTGTGAGTTTGGACATGCTGCCATGGCCCGGCCACCCTGGGCTGGCGATAGCAGTCCTGGTGGTGCCGCAGGATAAGCACCACCTCCCCACTGTGAAGCCCAGGAGCAATCAGCTCTGTTGCAGAGCTGTTCACCTGACTCTTCTGGGTGCAATTAATTTGTTCAGAGCATTTCTGGGAGCCTACAGGTGAGCATTATTCCAGATTTTATTTTTTTTTTTGTCTCACCTTGAGGTGGGCAGAGTTGTGTGTGGATGTGTATTATATATACACACATATGTATGTATAAAGTGTTTCTGGAGCAATATTTGCACAGGCTGTATTAGGTGGAAAAATAATTAACCACAGTGTTTGCTGTGAGCAGGTGGGTGCAATAGGAAACTTCATCACTCAGGATTTTAGTTGTGTTTCCTAGTAAGTGAACCATTTTGTGGAGCTAATGTAATTCATTAGTTTTAACGTTTTGCTGTTTTCCGCTGAGGAGAAGGGGTGTCTGCAGGAAAAAAATGTGTGATTTCCCTGAAAATCTGCTTTTACTTGTGTCCTGGTTTCAGCCAGGGTAGAGTTAATTTTCTTCATAGAAGCTAGCGTGAGGCTGTGTTTTGGATTTGGGATGAGAAAAAGTTGATAAGGTGCTGATGTTTTGAGTTGTTGCTGAGTAGTCAAGGACAGTCCAGCTTCTCGTGCTGGCCTGCAGCGAGCAGGCTGGGCGTGCATGGGAAGCTGGGAGAGGACACAGCCAGGACAGCTGACCCAGGCTGGCCAAAGAGATATTCCATACCATATAACGTCATGCTCGGTATATAAAGCTGGGACGAAGAAGAAGGAAGGGGTGGAGGGACGTTCGGAGTGATGGCGTCTGTCTTCCCAAGAAACCATTACGCGTGATGGAGCCCTGCTTCCCTGGAGATGGCTGAACACCTGCCTGCCCATGGGGAGTAGTGAACAAATTCCCTGTTTTGCTCTGCTTGTGTGCGCGGCTTTTGCTTTACCTATTAAACTGTCTTTATCTCAAACCA